>NW_026600228.1:152500-180000 GCF_029448725.1 Salvelinus fontinalis
TTGAACTGAAAATTGAGAGAGCGAGAGAGAGTGAGAGAGCGAGAGAGAGTGAGAGAGAGCGAGAGCGAGAGAGAGCGAGAGCGATAGAGAGCAAGAGCGAAAGAGAGTGGTGGATACTTAACCGGTGTAAAAGTGAAGATTTCAAAACTATGAAATAGCACATATGGAATCATGTAGTTACCAAAAAAAGTGTTAACAAAATCTAAATATAGTTTAGAAACTTCAAAGTAGACACCCGTTGCCTTGATGACAGCTTTGCACACTCTTGGCATTCTTTCAACCAGCTTCATGAGTAATGCTTTTCCAACAGTCTTGAAGGAGTTCCCACACAATGCTGCATCAGATGACCTGGCCTCCACAATCACCCAACCTCAACCCAATTGAGATGGTTTGGGGTGAGATGGACCTCAGCGTGAAGGAAAAGCAGCCAACAAGTAATCAGCATATTTGGGAACTCCTTCAAGGCTGTTGGAAAAGCATTCCTCATGAATCTGGCTGGGGTAGGGTGGAGCAGGGCAGGGCTGGGTATGAGTTTAGGTAGGGTGGAGCAGGGCTGGGTGTGAGTTTAGGACAGGGCTGGGCTGAGTATGAGTTTAGGATGTAGTTTACAATGTAGAAAATAGTAAAAATAAAGAAAAACCCTTGAATGAGTAGGTGTATTGTTGTCAATTTGTATTGTTGTCACTGTCGTGTCCATAATTGTGTATATCGCTTTGCTTTGGCATCATTGACCTTCTTATTCATTCCATTAAAGCATATTGAATTTGAATTTGAGACAGAGAGAGAGAAATGTCCTGGGAACTGGGGTAGGGTGGAGCAGGGCTGGGTATGAGTTTAGGACAGGGCTGGGGTAGGGTGAAGCAGGGCAGGGCTGGGTATGAGTTTAGGACAGGGCTGGGGTAGGGTGGAGCAGGGCAGGGCTGGGTATGAGTTTAGGACAGGGCTGGGGTAGGGTGGAGCAGGGCTGGGTGTGAGTTTAGGACAGGGCTGGGGTAGGGTGGAGCAGGGCTGGGTATGAGTTTAGGACAGGGCTGGGTGTGAGTTTAGGACAGGGCTGGGGTAGGGTGGAGCAGGGCTGGGTGTGAGTTTAGGAATAGGGCTGGGGTAGGGTGGAGCAGGGCTGGGTGTGAGTTTAGGACAGGGCTGGGCTGAGTATGAGTTTAGGACAGGGCTGGGGTAGGGTGGAGCAGGGCTGGGTATGAGTTTAGGACAGGGCTGGAGTAGGGTGAAGCAGGGCAGGGCTGGTTATGAGTTTAGGACAGGGCTGGGGTAGGGTGGAGCAGGGCAGGGCTGGGTATGAGTTTAGGACAGGGCTGGGGTAGGGTGGAGCAGGGCTGGGTGTGAGTTTAGGACAGGGCTGGGGTAGGGTGGAGCAGGGCTGGGTGTGAGTTTAGGACAGGGCTGGGCTGGGTATGAGTTTAGGACAGGGCTGGGGTAGGGTGGAGCAGGGCTGGGTATGAGTTTAGGACAGGGCTGGGTATGAGTTTAGGACAGGGCTGGGTGTGAGTTTAGGACAGGGCTGGGGTAGGGTGGAGCAGGGCTGGGTATGAGTTTAGGACAGGGCTGGGGTAGGGTGGAGCAGGGCTGGGTATGAATTTAGGACAGGGCTGGGGTAGGGTGGAGCAGGGCTGGGTGTGAGTTTAGGACAGGGCTGGGCTGGGTATGAGTTTAGGACAGGGCTGGGGTAGGGTGGAGCAGGGCTGGGTGTGAGTTTAGGACAGGGCTGGGCTGGATATGAGTGTAGGACAGGGCTGGGTATGAGTTTAGGACAGGGCTGGGTGTGAGTTTAGGACAGGGCTGGGGTAGGGTGGAGCAGGGCTGGGTATGAGTTTAGGACAGGGCTGGGTGTGAGTTTAGGACAGGGCTGGGGTAGGGTGGAGCAGGGCTGGGTGTGAGTTTAGGACAGGGCTGGGGTAGGGTGGAGCAGGGCTGGGTGTGAGTTTAGGACAGGGCTGGGCTGAGTATGAGTTTAGGACAGGGCTGGGGTAGGGTGGAGCAGGGCTGGGTATGAGTTTAGGACAGGGCTGGGGTAGGGTGGAGCAGGGCTGAGTATGAGTTTAGGACAGGGCTGGGGTAGGGTGGAGCAGGGCTGGGTATGAGTTTAGGACAGGGCTGGGTATGAGTTTAGGACAGGGCTGGGTGTGAGTTTAGGACAGGGCTGGGGTAGGGTGGAGCAGGGCTGGGTATGAGTTTAGGACAGGGCTGGGGTAGGGTGGAGCAGGGCTGGGTATGAGTTTAGGACAGGGCTGGGGTAGGGTGGAGCAGGGCTGGGTGTGAGTTTAGGACAGGGCTGGGCTGAGTATGAGTTTAGGACAGGGCTGGGGTAGGGTGGAGCAGGGCTGGGTGTGAGTTTAGGACAGGGCTGGGCTGAGTATGAGTTTAGGACAGGGCTGGGGTAGGGTGGAGCAGGGCTGGGTATGAGTTTAGGACAGGGCTGGGGTAGGGTGGAGCAGGGCTGAGTATGAGTTTAGGACAGGGCTGGGGTAGGGTGGAGCAGGGATGAGTATGAGTTTAGGACAGGGCTGGGGTAGGGTGGAGCAGGGCTGGGTATGAGTTTAGGACAGGGCTGGGGTAGGGTGGAGCAGGGCTGCGTATGAGTTTAGGACAGGGCTGGGGTAGGGTGGAGCAGGGCTGGGTATGAGTTTAGGACAGGGCTGGGTATGAGTTTAGGACAGGGCTGGGTGTGACTTTAGGACAGGGCTGGGGTAGGGTGGAGCAGGGCTGGGTATGAGTTTAGGACAGGGCTGGGTATGAGTTTAGGACAGGGCTGGGTGTGAGTTTAGGACAGGGCTGGGGTAGGGTGGAGCAGGGCTGGGTATGAGTTTAGGACAGGGCTGGGTATGAGTTTAGGACAGGGCTGGGTGTGAGTTTAGGACAGGGCTGGGGTAGGGTGGAGCAGGGCTGGGTATGAGTTTAGGACAGGGCTGGGGTTGGGTGGAGCAGGGCTGGGTATGAGTTTAGGACAGGGCTGGGGTAGGGTGGAGCAGGGCTGGGTGTGAGTTTAGGACAGGGCTGGGCTGAGTATGAGTTTAGGACAGGGCTGGGGTAGGGTGGAGCAGGGCTGGGTGTGAGTTTAGGACAGGGCTGGGATGAGTATGAGTTTAGGACAGGGCTGGGGTAGGGTGGAGCACGGCTGGGTATGAGTTTAGGACAGGGCTGGGGTAGGGTGGAGCAGGGCTGAGTATGAGTTTAGGACAGGGCTGGGGTAGGGTGGAGCAGGGCTGAGTATGAGTTTAGGACAGGGCTGGGGTAGGGTGGAGCAGGGCTTGGTATGAGTTTAGGACAGGGCTGGGGTAGGGTGGAGCAGGGCTGAGTATGAGTTTAGGACAGGGCTGGGGTAGGGTGGAGCAGGGCTGGGTATGAGTTTAGGACAGGGCTGGGGTAGGGTGGAGCAGGGCTGAGTATGAGTTTAGGACAGGGCTGGGGTAGGGTGGAGCAGGGCTGAGTATGAGTTTAGGACAGGGCTGGGGTAGGGTGGAGCAGGGCTTGGTATGAGTTTAGGACAGGGCTGGGGTAGGGTGGAGCAGGGCTGAGTATGAGTTTAGGACAGGGCTGGGGTAGGGTGGAGCAGGGCTGGGTATGAGTTTAGGACAGGGCTGGGGTAGGGTGGAGCAGGGCTGAGTATGAGTTTAGGACAGGGCTGGGGTAGGGTGGAGCAGGGCTGGGTATGAGTTTAGGACAGGGCTGGGGTAGGGTGGCGCAGGGCTGAGTATGAGTTTAGGACAGGGCTGGGTATGAGTTTAGGACAGGGCTGGGGTAGGGTGGAGCAGGGCTGAGTATGAGTTTAGGACAGGGCTGGGTATGAGTTTAGGACAGGGTTGGGTATGAGTTTAGGTCAGGGCTGGGGTAGGGTGAAGCAGGGCTGGGTATGAGTTTAGGACAGGGCTGAGGTAGGGTGGAGCAGGGTTGGGTATGAGTTTAGGACAGGGCTGGGGTAGGGTGGAGCAGGGTTGGGTATGAGTTTAGGACAGGGCTGGGGTAGGGTGGAGCAGGGCTGGGTATGAGTTTAGGACAGGGCTGGGGTGGGGTGGAGCAGGACTGGGTATGAGTTTAGGACAGGGCTGGGGTAGGGTGGAGCAGGGTTGGGTATGAGTTTAGGACAGGGCTGGGGTAGGGTGGAGCAGGGCTGGGTATGAGTTTAGGACAGGGCTGGGGTAGGGTGGAGCAGGACTGGGTATGAGTTTAGGACAGGGCTGGGGTAGGGTGGAGCAGGGCTGGGTATGAGTTTAGGACAGGGCTGGGGTAGGGTGGAGCAGGGCTGGGTATGAGTTTAGGACAGGGCTGGGGTAGGGTGGAGCAGGGCAGGGCTGGGTATGAGTTTAGGACAGGGCTGGGGTAGGGTGGAGCAGGGTTGGGTATGAGTTTAGGACAGGGCTGGGGTAGGGTGGAGCAGGGCTGGGTATGAGTTTAGGACAGGGCTGGGGTCTAGCACAGCTTCTGAGGTGAGAAGAGGTGTGCAGGGTGGCTGGCTGAGTGATCTGATGTTAGTGAAACAGGGCGGAAAGGATGCCTGGGACCAGCTCATGACTCACAGCCAGATGGTGCCTGCAAAAACATGGACACACACACACACAGAGAGAGCAGTGAGGCAGCGAGCGACCTCTTAGCCATGGTAAATTACAGTAGGGTAATTGCATTAGTAGGGTAAGATAATTAGCTAAGAGGTGCAGGCTGCTATGCGGCTGGAAGCTGCTGGAGTGTGTGTGTTCTAATGGTCTCTAGTCCCTGTCATGTTCTCCTGCTCTGCCTTCACACACCATTAACCACCAACCTGGTACCACACACACACACACACACACACACACACACACACACACACACACACACACACACACACACACACACACACACACACACACACACACACACACACACACACACACACACACACACACACACACATAGAGAGATAAGGACATAGTCTTGTAATGTTTTCTAGTCACTAGAGGCTTTTATTAACTAAGGACCATGCAGCTTCCCAACTGACAGAGCTGAACAGAAAGGTATTGATTGTCAAATGGAAGATGATGGCTGTAGCTAATCACATTGGCAGAGACCGGAGGGGGTCAATAACATCACAGTATGACTGACATCTCTATACCAGTACCAGGAACCAATCGCTATAAGACACAAATACACACAAATACACTCACACATGCACGCAGACACACACACACACGGGCACACAGACACACACACAGTACCAGGAACCGGTCGCTAGCTAAATAGATAATGGCCATGGCATAACAACACACTGTACTGAACTGTAATGAACTGTACTGACCTGACAATACCAATAACTGCCCAATGTCAGTTATAAAGTCATGTATCTAGTCCAGAGACACAAAGTCAATGTTATTAAGATGGAGTCAGATAAGAGCCTGGACATAATCACATCAGGTCTTCTGTGTAACTCCACCAACTGAACTCTCTCTATGATGGCTTCCTTCAACAGCTGATTGGATGGAGATTACAGCTGGAGATTATATAGCAGATGCAGACATTTTATCAGACGAATCAGCAAGCTGTTGATACATAGACACACACACACCTAGTGTCATGAGTTTACGTTGCATTTCAGTCTTTTTGGCAGAACTGTTAGCCAAAAACCATATTGATTGTGTAAGTGAGAGTGTAGTTGTTAGGGGTGTGAAATAGCTGGGAATATCTGCTGCCATCTGACTGCTACTCTGTGTACGGTATTAGAAGAGAGATAAGATTGTATTTGTCCTGGTTCACAGTATTGAACACAGACCCAGCACACTTTACAGGTGAAGGATAAATAAACATGTTTGTGTCACAAATGGCATCCTATTCCCTATATAGTGCACTACTTTTGACCAGGGCCCATAAACAATAAAATCAAATAAAAGTAGTGCACTAAGTAGGGAATAGGGTGCCATTTGGGACGTGCCCCATGTGAAGAGAGAGGGACATAGCAGCAGTATCTAGATGCTCCCAGAGCCTCCGTAACATAGAACCTCTATGGATCTTCCTTAGGCTCTGTAAAGTGATCAGTGTCAGGGTCAAAGGTCAGAGGCTGGGGATATCCTGCATCCTATCTTATTGGATCTGTTGATAAATGATGTCCTATTCCGCCCTGCCTGCTTTAATGTGTGTGTTGAGGGTGTGTGTGTGTGTGTGTGTGTGTGTGTGTGTGTGTGTGTGTGTGTGTGTGTGTGTGTGTGTGTGTGTGTGTGTGTGTGTGTGTGTGTGTGTGTGTGTGTGTGTGTGTGTGTGTGTGTGTGTGTGTGTGTGTGTGTGTGTGTGTGTGCGTGCAGAGTTATTGAGGTTAATAGGTACATTAATAAGGAAGATGATTTTCTCTGCCAGGCCAGGGTTCAGTCTTCCTGTATCAGTATGTTACAGAGACACACTACATCGCTGGGAGGCAGAACACACACACACACACACACACACACACACACACACACACACACACACACACACACACACACACACACACACACACACACACACACACACACAAAGAACACAGAACACTGTGGTTTAACTGGAGATACCAGTGTGTGAAGCTTTATTGAGGCTGGAAGTGAAGTAAGCTGTGGTTATTATTGAGTTCATTAGTTCTGACTGGGCTGTGGTTTAGAGGGTCAGTTCTCTGCTGGCCTCAGATAAACGTCATGTTTTCCTCTGTGCCTTTATATCTCAGACTGATTGGGCTCTGAGTTGTCTCTTGAGGTGCTCATCACTAAAGACATGGAGAGAACAGACAGGGATGTAGTGAAGGAAGGAAGGACAAAGGGAAGAAAGGAAAGGGGAGGAGAGACCACCGCAACACAACACTCTCAAAGCAAGCCCAGGACACACACACACACACACACACACACACACACACACACACACACACACACACACACACACACACACACACACACACACACACACACACACACACACACACACACACACACACACACACACACAGAGAGAGAGCGATATGTGATGAGTTTCTCTAGAGCAATGCTCCCAGCTACTGAGGAATAGACATGTCCTCTGACCTCTGAAACACTCAATATGCAAAACCTGGAATAGAAAAACAACACTTCATATTAATACTATTACAGCAGCATTACAAGACTGAGTAACGGCTGGATGAAGATGACAATGTTTACAAACTCAGAAAATGGCAAACCGTTAAATCATTAATGTGAACAAGTAGAGTGATGTTGTTTTCTAAACAGTCTGAATGCCAGAGAGAATGAGAGAGACATTATTGTTCTGTTAACATGACCTTTCTAAACATTTCATCTAGCTAACATCAGCTGGCACCCTGGGACCCACAACACACCGATAAAACATCTGAATATATTTTAAATGGCAAAGGAATGTTTTGAAGGATGGTAATTACTAGTTTTAAAGTTCAAATGGACCATGCAAAGCATCTCAGGACCAATAGAGAGTTCTAGACTGTTCTGGAACGTTCTGTTTGAAAGAAAGTAACTCATAGTGTCACAGCCTAGGAAGCAAACACAGCAAGATGATTTTGAACGAGGATTGTTTGTGCATAAGACTGTTTCAGTCCAGTGAGCTAAACTTTAGGCATTAGCTGGGGAAGATAACATGAGCGTGAGGAGTAGTGTGTGTTTGTGTGTGTGTTTGTGTGTGCTGAGATTTGGTGTGTGTTTTTGGCACCTTTTCAGAGCACAGCCCATTGAGATTCAGGAGGGGTGTGGATAATGGACTGTCCCGCAGTAGGACAGCACCCGACACACACACACACACACACACACACACACACACACACACACACACACACACACACACACACACACACACACACACACACACACACACACACACACACACACACAGACAGACACACACTCCCCCTGTGGTCTTATACTTCTCTTCCTTTCATCCCCAGGGAAAATCTGTCTTACTGTGTGTGTGTGTGTGTGTGTGTGTGTGTGTGTGTGTGTGTGTGTGTGTGTGTGTGTGTGTGTGTGTGTGTGTGTGTGTGTGTGTGTGTGTGTGTGTGTGTGTGTGTGTGTGTGTGTGTGTGTGTGTGTGTGTGTGTGTGTGTGTGTGTGTGTGTGTGTGTGTGTGTGTGTGTGTGTGTGTGTGTGTGTGTGTGTGTGTGTGTGTGTGTGTGTGTAGGATCTGCTGGCTTGCCAAACGCTGCGCTTATTAGCGCCCACAGAGTGCTTTTATCCTCCTCCTCTCTCTCCCTGTTTGAGCATGGTTGCTGAGAGCATCAGAACTTTTGTTTAGCGGTGGGAAACAGCTCTCTCTCTCTCTGTCTCTCTCTGTCTCTCACTGTCTCTCTCTGTCTCTCTCTGTCTCTCTGTCTCTCTCTGTCTCTCTATGTCTCTCTCTGTCTCTCTCTGTCTCTCTCTGTCTCTCTCTGTCTCTCTCTGTCTCTCTCTGTCTCTCTGTGTCTCTCTCTGTCTCTCTCTGTCTCTCTCTGTCTCTCTCTGTCTCTCTCTGTCTCTCTCTGTCTCTCTCTGTCTCTCTGTCTCTCTCTGTCTCTCTCTGTCTCTCTCTGTCTCTCTCTGTCTCTCTCTGTCTCTCTGTCTCTCTCTGTCTCTCTCTGTCTCTCTCTGTCTCTCTCTGTCTCTCTGTGTCTCTCTATGTCTCTCTCTGTCTCTCTATGTCTCTCTCTGTCTCTCTCTGTCTCTTTCCGTCTCTCTCTGTCTCTCTCTGTCTCTCTATGTCTCTCTCTGTCTCTCTCTGTCTCTCTCTGTCTCTCTCTGTCTCTCTCTGTCTCTCTCTGTCTCTCTCTGTCTCTCTCTGTCTCTCTGTCTCTCTCTGTCTCTCTATGTCTCTCTATGTCTCTCTATGTCTCTCTCTGTCTCTCTCTGTCTCTCTCTCTGTCTCTCTCTGTCTCTCTCTGTCTCGCTCTGTCTCTCTCTGTCTCTCTCTGTCTCTCCACCTCTCTTCCTCTCTCTGTGTCTCTGTCTCTCTCTGTCTCTCTGTCTCTCTCCACCTCTCTTCCTCTCTCTCTGTCTCTCTCTGTATCTCTCTGTCTCTCTCCACCTCTCTTTCTCTCTCCATTTCTCCTTCCCTCCCTCCCTCCCTCCTATGGGCCATGCTGGATTAGGCATCAAACACAGAGAGGAAGAGAACAAGAGAAAAGGAGAGAGAGAGAGAAACAAAGACAGAGGGTGGAATAAGACAGAAAGAAAGAGATGATTGAAAGAGAGGAAGCTGTAAGCCTCCAGCTGTAGTGACCCTGTCCCTCCTTCACCAGCTGGGAGTTTGTTTGATGCTACTGTACTCTGATCAATGCCCTGCACTGCCAACAACACTATCAAACCCTTCTAAAGAGACCCTGAGTACATAACACACTAACAATCCACCCTTTACATACCTACAGTACACAATGGCCTTCCAGTGTAGCCTGGTGAACAGATCTGGGTGTGCTTTAGCCAGCTGCTCTGTGGTGATTGGTTCATGTGTCCTACTGTACAGTTGACTCTACACACACCAGCCTCAGTGCTGCTTGTCCCTTATGTAGAGCCCATTAGTAACAACAACACTAAGGAGACCAGCTAAAACAAGTGGTTGTATTCTCCCTATCCCATATATGTGTGCATTAGTGACTGCAAGGGGTTCTGGTTACAGTCCTAATGTGGGTTTATAGTTTATAATTATATACTTTACAGCACACCAGGGTTCTTTACCTACAGTTAATTACAGAAACGCACAGCTACCACACACACACACACACACACACACACACACACACACACACACACACACACACACACACACACACACACACACACACACACACACACACACACACACACACACACACACACACACACACACACACACACACACACACACAAACTGCGTCTTTGACCTTTTGAGACGTAAGGTGAGCTACTGAATGCCTGTGGATGTCATTGTCCTAATGTTATTATAATGATTTAACTATGACGGGTATTATAAATATCCTGCTACTCACTGAGTTTACAGGCATTAAAGGGGGACAGGAACGAGACACCTGGGAAGGGACATAAACCTGGAACTAGGGTCTTTTAACACTATACAGAGAGGGGAGGGGAGGGGAGTTGAGAGGATAGGAGTTAGGAGAAGAGGAGGAGAGAGGAGAGGAGAGGCGACACTACTGTACAGTGGTAGGCCTGATTACCAACAACGACGAGACAGCCTACAGGGAGGAGGTGAGGGCCCTCGGAGTGTGGTGTCAGGAAAATAACCTCTCACTCAACATCAACAAAACAAAGGAGATGATTGTGGACTTCAGGAAACAGCAGAGGGAGCAGCCCCCTATCCACATCGACGGGACAGTAGTGGAGAAGGAGGAAAGTTTTAAGTTCCTCGGCGTACACATCATGGACAAACTGAAATGGTCCAGCCACACAGACAGCGTGGTGAAGAAGGCGCAGCAGCGCCTCTTCAACCTCAGGAGGCTGAAGAAATTTGGCTTGTCACCTAAAACACTCACAAACTTCTACAGATGCACAATCGAGAGCATCTTTTCGGGATGTATCACCGCCTGGTACGGCAACTGCACCGCCCACAACCGCAGGGCTCTCCAGAGCGTAGTGAGGTCTGCACAACGCATCACCGGGGGCAAACTACCTGCCCTCCAGGACACCCGATGTCACAGGAAGGCCAAAAAGATCATCAAGGACAACAACCACCCGAGCCACTGCCTGTTCACCCCGCTATCATCCAGAAGGCGAGGTCAGTACAGGTGCATCAAAGCTGGGACCGAGAGACTGAAAAACAGCTTCTATCTCAAGACCATCAGACTGTTAAACAGCCATCAGTAACATAGAGAGGCTGCTGTCAACATACAGACTCAAATCTCTGGCCACTTTAATAAATGGATTTAATAAAGGTATCACTAGTCACTTTAAATAACGCCACTTTAATAATGTTTACATATTCTACATTACTCATCTCATGTGTATATACTGTATTTTATACCATCTATTGCATCTTGCCTATGCCGCATGGCCATCGCTCATCCATATATTTATATGTACATATTCTTATTCATCCCTTTACATTTGTGTGTATAAGGTAGTTGTTGTGCATTTGTTAGATTACTTGTTAGAAATTACTGCACTGTCGGAACTAGAAGCATAAGCATTTCGCTACACTCACATTAACATCTGCTAACCATGTGTATGTGACCAATAAAATATTGATTTGATTTGACTTGCTTCCTTGCTTTCTCTCTCTGCCTCTCTTTCTTCCTCCCTCTTCCTTGCTGTCTCTGCCTCCAGCCCTCTTTTCTGTCTCTCTCTTTCTCTCTTCCCCGCCCTCACTCTACCCCACCCTTGTCTTTTCTCTCTCTCCCATACTTTATCTCTCTGTGTGTTGGGTATATATGGCAGTGTGCCACCCTGCCCTGTGGGCCACTTGTCTGAATAGGCAGAAGAGGGTTTTATACCGGAGACATCTGGCACGGTCAAGCAGCCTATGGAGGACAATGCTGTTCAGACAATATATACACACACACACCCACACACATTCATGTTGGCGTGCACACATGCAGACACACACACACACACACACACACACACACACACACACACACACACACACACACACACAAACACACACACAGCCTCCAGCCTTACAGACAGTAAACAGTGAGAGCAGCACCAGTATGACCCAGTGAAAGGAATAAATGAAGGGTTCTGGTTAATCCTCCGGTGAGACTCTGACCCTCACACTGATTTCACAGCATTACACCGGTCTACTGTTTACCCAGGGCCTCATGCCCGCCCAGAGGTATACCCGCCTCACCATGCCAAAGGTTTGGATTTTCCCAGGATGCCGTTTGGAGGGTGACTAACCAGGAAGGAATCTGTCCCTTTTCATCGGCCAATGAAAGGAGAGCTGTGAAATTGTCACTGAAATGTAGCGGTGAGCAAACAGAGGATAGAGGGCGAGAGGAGCGAGGGAGACCCCACCGACTGGAGTAAACCGCCTCACAAGACTCTTTTCTTCTATCGACTCTCCCATCTCTCTCTCTCTCTCTCGCGCTCTGTCTCTCTCTCGCTCTCAATCTCTGTTTCTCTCTCTGTCTCTCTCTCTATCTCTGTTTCTCTCTCTGTCTCTCTCTCTCTATTTATTTATCTCGTCTCTCTTGTTCAAACCCCCCTCTCTCTCTCTGTCTCTCTCCAACTCGCTCTCTCTCTGTCTCTCTCACTGTCTCTCTCTCTCTCTCTCTCTCTCTCTCTCTCTCTCTCTCTCTCTCTCTCTCTCTCTCTCTCTCTCTCTCTCTCTCTCTCTCTCTCTCTCTCTCTCTCTCTCTCTCTCTCTCTCTCTCTCTCTCTCTCTCTCTGTCAATCTCTCTCTCTCTTTGTCTCTTTTTGTACATCTTCTTTGTCTGTATCCCCTTTCTCTTTGTTTCTCTCTCTCCATCCCCCCTTTACCCATCCCCAATGCAATTCTCAGTCATATCTCTGTATGATAATATCTATTTGTCCTGTCCTGTCCTGTCCTGTCAGCTTCTCTGTGTGTGAGAGAGAGAAAAAACAGTGACAGAAAGAAGGAGAAAGAGTTAAAGGAAAGAAACATTGGAGAATAAACTGGTATTATCCAATGTTATATCACAACAATTGAGGAGAGTCTGTCTTTGTGGTTTTCCCAGAGTCCAAGTTGAATCATGGTCGTCTCACCGTGCTTTGACCGGACTGACCACACACATAAATATCCCTCCACGCTTTGTCCTGCTCTCTGGTTGCTATGAGACAGCATTACAGCCCAGAGCATGCTGTGAATGGGGTGGGGTCTCTGTGTGTGTGTGTGTGCGCGCGTGTGTGTGTGTGTGTGTGTGTGTGTGTGTGTGTGTGTGTGTGTGTGTGTGTGTGTGTGTGTGTGTGTGTGTGTGTGTGTGTGTGTGTGTGTGTGTGTGTGTGTGTGTGTGTGTGTGTGTGTGTGTGTGTGTGTGTGTGTTAGCCAACGATCATCTGTTCAACAGCCTGTCCCTGTCATGTTAAACTGATGCCTCTATACAACCTCACACACTAGACTGGACAATCTGTAAAACCCCAGCAGTAGTGCTGAACGATTAACTGACATTTCGGTTAATTATCCATTTTTTATTTTTTTATTAAACAACAACTAATTGACCGACACATGAACCAATCACCACAGAGCATTATTTGAATTCCTTATTTTTGTTTGTGAGCTCCATGTGTATTTTCTCTGTAGATACATCAGATGTGGTTGTAGTTTCCAACAGGCCAGTATTCTACATCGTTTAGCGGAGCAGAGAGAAGAGAGAACAAGCAGTCAAGAGGGATAGAAAGCAGTTGTTTCACTGAGGGATAGAAAGCAGTTGCTTCACTGAGGGATAGAAAGCAGTTGCATCACTGAGGGATAGAAAGCAGTTGTTTCACTGAGGGATAGAAAGCAGTTGCTTCGCTGAGGGATAGAAAGCAGTTTTTTCACTGTACAATGTCTCCTCAACCTGAGTACTCAGATGGTGTTAATAGTGGTACAATGTCTCCTCAACCTGAGGAGACATTGTAGGGATAGAAAGCAGTTGTTTCACTGAGGGATAGAAAGCAGTTGTTTCACTGAGGGATAGAAAGCAGTTGTTTCACTGAGGGATAGAAAGCAGTTGTTTCACTGAGGGATAGAAAGCAGTTGTTTCACTGAGGGATAGAAAGCAGTTGTTTCACTGAGGGATAGAAAGCAGTTGTTTCACTGAGGGATAGAAAGCAGTTGTTTCACTGAGGGATAGAAAGCAGTTGTTTCACTGAGGGATAGAAAGCAGTTGCTTCGCTGAGGGATAGAAAGCAGTTGCTTCGCTGAGGGATAGAAAGCAGTTGTTTCACTGAGGGATAGAAAGCAGTTGCTTCACTGAGGGATAGAAAGCAGTTGTTTCACTGAGGGATAGAAAGCAGTTGCTTCGCTGAGGGACAGAAAGCAGTTGCTTCGCTGAGGGATAGAAAGCAGTTGCTTCGCTGAGGGATAGAAAGCAGCTGCTTCGCTGAGGGATAGAAAGCAGTTGTTTCACTGAGGGATAGAAAGAAGTTGCTTCACTGAGGGATAGAAAGCAGTTGTTTCACTGAGGGATAGAAAGCAGTTGATCACTGAGGGATAGAAAGCAGTTGCTTCACTGAGGGATAGAAAGCAGTTGCTTCACTGAGGGATAGAAAGCAGTTGCTTCACTGAGGGATAGAAAGCAGTTGTTTCACTGAGGGATAGAAAGCAGTTGCTTCACTGAGGGATAGAAAGCAGTTGCTTCACTGAGGGATAGAAAGCAGTTGCTTCGCCGAGGGATAGAAAGCAGTTGCTTTGCTGAGGGATAGAAAGCAGTTGTTGAATTATGTATAATGTGTTGAATTATACCTGTCTGTGTTTGAATCGGAAAACATGACGCATCACCGTGGTGAATGAGGGCTTTAATTAAAAACCATGTTTCAGAAGCTGTATAGATTTATCAAATGAAATCCTACGACTCAGGTTGAGGAGACATTGTACCACTATTAACACCATCTGAGTACTCAGGTTGAGGAGACATTGTACCACTATTAACACCATCTGAGTACTCAGGTTGAGGAGACATTGTACCACTATTAACACCATCTGAGTACTTAGGTTGAGGAGAGATTGTACAACTATTAACATCATCTGAGTGCTCAGGTTGAGGAGACATTGTACCACTATTAACACCATCTGAGTACTCAGGTTGAGGAGACATTGTACAACTATTAACATCATCTGAGTACTCAGGTTGAGGAGACATTGTACCACTATTAACACCATCTGAGTACTCAGGTTGAGGAGACATTGAACCACTATTAACACCATCTGAGTACTCAGGTTGAGGAGACATTGTACCACTATTAACACCATCTGAGTGCTCAGGTTGAGGAGACATTGTACCACTATTAACACCATCTGAGTACTCAGGTTGAGGAGACATTGTACCACTATTAACACCATCTGAGTACTCAGGTTGAAGAGACATTTTACCACTATTAACACCATCTGAGTACTCAGGTTGAGGAGACATTGTACCACTATTAACACCATCTGAGTGCTCAGGTTGAGGAGACATTGTACCACTATTAACACCATCTGAGTACTCAGGTTGAGGAGACATTGTACCACTATTAACGCAAACACACCCAATCACAGCCTTACAGAACACACATTTAACTGCCCTCAGGGACACAGAGAGAAGGTGCTGATGTGACCAGCTGAGTTTGAACCTTGTCATCTGCATTCCACAGAACTGTGTTAGCCTGCTGAGCTAAAGTCAAGTCTTCAGTTCTCCGTTACCCAACACACATGTGAACATTGACGATGACTGTAAACTGACTGGTCAAGATACACTGAATCTGATGACTGCTCTACTTTCCCATTGAAACTTCTCTTCAGATGGAGCCACTTAGAACTCCTTTCATCCATATTCACAGCAGTAGTGACGGGGTTCTCCTCCTCTTATCTGAAGGGGCTGGAACAACATTTCTAAAAGGCGCATTAAGAGGCTTACAGCCGCAGCACTTTAGCAGCCAAAAGGTCACTACTGCAAATTGGGTTCATTAATCTTCAAGTGTACGGCAGCCCAGATGGGACACTCTTCATATAACAGACACAGATTAAAATGGCTGACGTGCTGCTTTAGATTAGTCTGGAGAGACGGAGGGAGAGAAACTCAGGGAATGATAAAGAGTTGGAAGGAGGCTTGGGTCCTCTCAACACTGACGGACAGCCTCTTTTCATATCAGAGGGAGGGTTGAGAGACTTTAAGAGGGGGATGGAGAGGGGTGAGGAGGGGTGAGGAAAGGGAGAGATGGGAGAAATATAATCTATGACTTCATGAGCTTTTATAATTAGAAGCATCACATGTAATTATGGTTAGACATATTCCTTCTGAATGACTGACTGAGTTCCTGACAGTAACATTCTCTGTCTTTCTTCCTCTCTCTATCTCTCTCGCGCTCTCTCTCACTCTCTCTCTCTATCTCTCTCGCGCTCTCTCTCACTCTCTCTCTCTATCTCTCTCTCGCGCTCTCTCTCACTCTCTCTCTCTCTATCTCTCTCGCGCTCTCTCTCTCACTCTCTCACATTTCTCTCACTCTCTCTCTCGCTATCTCTCTCTTGCGCTCTCTCTCTCACACTCTCTCTATCTCTTTCTCTCTCACTCTCGCTCTCGCTCTCTCGCTCTCTCTATCGCTCTCCCTCCCCCTCTCCCTTTCTCTTTTTCTTCCTCTCTTTTGGATTCTGTGTGTATGTCATGGTTACACCTGGCCATCAGAACATGAAATGAACAGCTACCTGCTGTTCTTCAGTAGAGGTAAGGAAAGACATCTAACGACAACTAACGATGTTACATAATGACGGTGTGTGTGTGTGCGCGTGCGCGCGTGTGTGTGTGTGTGTGCATTTCTGCTGTGTGTTCAGTAAAGGTAAGGGGATCTAATGATGTCTATTGTGAGCAGAAGGACATGTTATAGGTCTCCAGTTCTTACCTTAGGCTCTATGACATTATACTGTGAGTTGTACTACGGCCCAGTCTGACAGAGGAGAGGAAGATAACACTCACTAGTGGTTCCGCTTGACCCAAGACTTTATGGTGTCCTGGACATGGAGTTAGATCCTTTTAAATGCAGTTATGCAATGACAAACACATGGAAATAGACACTAAATATATGTATTGGCAAAAAATATATTTTGGGGATTGGAAGTGATGCAGACAACTAACTTACATTGATGGAAGCTACAATCTATCTGCAATATTAAGGCTGATCTACCCACTAAAAAAATTCTAAAATATTTCTTTTTTAAAGAATGGTGTAAGAGAAAGAGAATAGAGGGAAAGAGAGAACACAAGAAGGATGAATTAGCTTCTTTAAGCTATCTTTCATTAATGAGCATCGTCATGGTAACTGAACAGAGACAGAAACACACTCCACCATCTGATCCACAACAACACACGTCACAACAACACACGTCACAACAACACTGACAAATCATTATTTAATCACGTCTATTAGGAACCCCACATCTAGATAATTGCAGTGAATGTTTAGTGTCTTTCAGGAATTGGTGACAAGCCAGGGACCATGCTCTGCAAGTGTATAACAATCTATTTGGAACATAAATAGGGCACAATAAATATATAAATACATACATAGAAATACAGTTGAAGTCAGAAGTTTACATACACCTTGGCCAAATACATTTAAACTCAGTTTTTCACAACTCCTGACATTTAATCCGAATAAAAATTCCCTGTCTAAGATCAGTTAGGATCACCTCTTTATTTTAAGAATATGAAATGTCAGAATAATAGTAGAGAGAATTAATTATTTCAGCTTTTATTTCTTTCATCACATTCCCAGTGGGTCAGAAGTTTACATACACTCAATTAGTATTTGGTAGCATTGCCATTAAATTGTTTAACTTAGGTCAAACGTTTTGGGTAGCCTTCCACAAGCTTCCCACAGTAAGTTGGGTGAACTTTGGCCCATTCCTCCTGACAGAGCTGGTGTAACTGAGTCAGGTTTGTAGGCCTCCTTGCTTGCACACGCTTTTTCAGTTCTGCCCACAAATTTTCTATAGGATTGAGGTCAGAGCTTTATGATGGCCACTCCGATACCTTATTGTTGTCCAGAAGCCATGTTGCCACAACTTTGGAATTTTGCTTGGTGTCATTGTCCATTTGGAAGACCCATTTTCGACCAAGCTTTAACTTCTTGATTGATGTCTTGAGATGTTGCTTCAATATATCCACATAATTTTCCATCCTCATGAAGCCATCTATTTAGTGAAGTGCACCAGTCCCTCCTGCGCAAAGCACCCCCACAACATGATGCTGTCACCCATGTGCTTCACGGTTGGGATGGTGTTCTTCGGCTTGCAAGCCTCCCCCTTTTTCCTCCATACATAACAATGGTCATTAAGGCCAAACAGTTCTATTTTTGTTTCATCAGACCAGAAGACATTACTCCAAAAAGTATGATCTTTGTCCTCATGTGCAGTTGCAAACCGTAGTCTGGCTTTTTGATGGCGGTTTTGGAGCAGTGGCTTCTTCCTTACTGAGTGGCCTTTCAGGTTATGTCTATATAGGACTCATTTTACTGTGGATATAGATACTTTTGTACCTGTTTCCTCCAGCATCTTCACAAGGTCCTTTGCTGTTGTTCTGGGATTGATTTGCACTTTTCGCACCAAAGTACATTCATCTCTAGGAGACAGAACGCATCTCCTTCCTGAGCGGTATGACAGCTGCGTGGTCCCATGGTGTTTATACTTGCGTACTATTGTTTGTACAGATGAAAGTGGTACCTTCAGGCCTTTGGAAATTGTTCCCAGGGATGAACCAGACTTGTGGAGGTCCACAATTTTTTTTCTGAGGTCTTGGCTAATTTCTTTTGATTTTCCCATGATGTCAAGCGAAGAGGCACTGAGTTTGAAGGTAGGCCTTGAAATACATCCACAGGTACACCTCCAATTGACTAAAATTATGTCAATTAGCCTATCAGAAGCTTCTAAAGCCATGACTTAATTTTCTGGAATTTTACAAGAAAATTCTGTTTAAAGGCACTGTCAACTTAGTGGTTGTAAACTTCTGACCCACTGGAATTGTGATACAGTGAATTATAAGTGAACTAATCTGTCTGTAAACAATTGTTGGAAAAATGACTTGTGTCATGCACAAAGTAGATGTCCTAACCGACTTGCCAAAACTATAGTTTGTTAACAAGAAATTTGTGGAGTGGTTGAAAAACGAGTTTTAATGACTCCAAACTAAGTGTATGTAAATTTCCGACTTCAACTGTACATATGTGTGTGTGTGTATACACACACACACACACATACACATATATACATATCATTCTTTTGTTCCTTTATTACACTCTAACCCCCCCCCCCCCCCACACACACACACCCACAGACACACACAAACGTTCCTCTCTCCCTTTCATCTCCTGTATATGTGTGTGTGTGTGTGTGTGTGTGTGTGTGTGTGTGTGTGTGTGTGTGTGTGTGTGTGTGTGTGTGTGTGTGTGTGTGTGTGTGTGTGTGTGTGTGTGTGATGAGGGTGGTCATTAAAGCAGGTAATTGTCTCACTGTCGCTGTTATTGGATCTGGGGGCAGGAGGGAGACACAGGCTGAGGAACTGATGTAAAGCTGCTGAGCGGTGAAATAGGGAACAGGGCTGAACACACACACACACACACCCACACACAGGGATGATGATGGTATCAGCATCAAAGGAGAGTGAAGCATTGTGCTGTGTGACCCTGATCTATGGCAGCGTTCCCACCTGTTATCCTATCTCCCTCTGGGGCCTCTCAGACAGACAGCCACATACAGATAGATACACTCATACACACACACACAGACACACACACACACACAGACACACACACTCGCGCACAGACACACACACTCACGTACAGACACGTACACTCACACACACACATTCGCGGACAGATACACACATGCGCATGTGTGAAAGAAAGAGGGCTGGGTGGAGGCCAAAGGAGACAATGTCCAGGGTTTCCAATTGGCTTGGAGAGGCAGGCAGGATGTTGAATTAGCCCCATCCGCCACACACGCTGTCAACCATCAGTAAGTGGAGGACAGGAGACCAGGACAGAGGATGAGGCTACTCCAGACTATTCTAATGCAACATCCTGCCTCTCCAAGCCAGTGGGAAACCCTGGACATCATCGAATTTGGACCCCACCCATTCCTCTTTCTCATCCCTACATCCATACACTCTCTCTCTCTGTCTCCTCTCCATCCCCTCTCCCTCTCCACTCCCTTCTGCCTGCCAGTTCTATCATTAGGATGGTGTCATATGACGTTAGCAACCCCCCCTCTACTCCATGTTTTATTTCAGTCCTTTAGCAGACATTCTTTTCGACAACCACTTACAGTAAGTGCATTCAAGTAAAGAAGCTGAATTAAGTAACTCAAGATTAAAAAGGAAAAACCTACTTTATTCTTGAAGATGACAATATAATATAAAATAAGTGCCAGATTGAACCATCAGTCATGTGTTAAGCAGGAGGCCTGAGACACTGAGAGCAGAGGGCTGATCATTCACTCTCCCTAGAACACACATTTCTACAATGACCCAGTCTAGAACACACACTTCTATAATGACCAAACTGTAAGAGCTGTCGCTTTCCTCATCCTCAGATGAGGTGAGGAGAGAAGGATCTTCAGACCAATATGCGGAGTCAGGGAAATATGCCATCTTTATTATTAATACGATGGTCACGAAAACAAACACTTTAACAAACTACAAAATAAGAAAACGACGTACACGCAACCTGAACATAAACTTACATGGACAAACGTAAACTCACGAACAGGAACGGACATCGAAACATACGAACAGCCAAACAGCTCCAAAAGTGAATACATCGAACACAACGAAGACATCACAGGAGACAATCACCCACAAACACACAGTGAGAATGCCCTACCTAAATATGACTCTTGATTAGAGGAAAATGCAAACCACCTGCCTCTAATCAAGAGCCATACCAGGCAAACCGAAACCAACATAGAAACAGATAACATAGACTGCCCACCCAAAACACATGCCCTGACCAAAAACACATAAAAACTAACATAAATAGGTCAGGACTGTTACAGTACCCCCCCCCCAAGGTGCGAACGCCGGGCGCACCAGCACAAAGTCCAGGGGAGGGTCCGGGTGGGCAGTTGACCACGGTGGTGGTTCCGGTTCAGGACGCTGTCCCCGCACCACCATAGTCACTCCCCTCTTCTTTCTACCCCTTCTACTGACCACCCTAACACTACCTTCCCCTAAATAAACAGCTAGCACCGGGACAAGGGGCAGCACCGGGACAAGGGGTAGCACCGGGACAAGGGGCAGCACCAGAACAAGGGGCAGCACCAGGATAAGGACCATCACTGGAATAAGGGGCAGCACCGGGACAAGGGGCAGCACCGGGACAAGGGGCAGCACCGGGACAAGGGGCAACACCGGGACAAGGGGCAACACCGGGACAAGGGGCAGATCCCGGCTGAAGGACTCTGGCAGGTCCTGTTTGGACGGCTCTGGCAGGTCCATACAGGCTGACGGCTCTCGACGCTCATGGCAGACTGACGGCTCTCTACGCTCATGGCAGGCTGACGGCTCTCTACGCTCATGGCAGGCTGACGGCTCTCGACGCTCATGGCAGGCTGACGGCTCTCGACGCTCATGGCAGGCTGACGGCTCTCGACGCTCATGGCAGGCTGACGGCTCTCGACGCTCATGGCAGGCTGACGGCTCTCGACGCTCATGGCGCTCTGACGGCTCTGGCTGCTCATGGCGCTCTGACGGCTCTGGCTGCTCATGGCTCTCTGACGGCTCTGGCTGCTCATGGCTCTCTGACGGCTCTGGCTGCTCATGGCTCTCTGACGGCTCTGGCTGCTCATGGCTCACTGACGGCTCTGGCTGCTCATGGCTCTCTGACGGCTCTGGCTGCTCATGGCTCTCTGACGGCTCTGGCTGCTCATGGCTCTCTGACGGCTCTGGCTGCTCATGGCTCGCTGACGGCTCTGGCAGATCCTGTCTGGTTGGCGGCTCTGGCAGATCCTGTCTGGTTGGCGGCTCTGGCAGATCCTGTCTGGTTGGCGGCTCTGGCAGATCCTGTCTGGCGGGCGGCTCTAGCGGCTCCTGTCTGGCTGACGGCTCTAGCGGCTCCTGTCTGGCGGATGGCTCTGTAGGCTCATGGCAGACGGGCGGCTTTGCAGGCTCATGGCAGACGGGCGGCTTTGCAGGCTCCTGGCAGACGGATGGCTCAGATGGCGCTGGGGAGACGGATGGCTCAGATGGCGCTGGGGAGACGGATGGCTCAGATGGCGCTGGGGAGACGGATGGCTCAGATGGCGCTGGGGAGACGGATGGCTCAGATGGCGCTGGGGAGACGGATGGCTCAGATGGCGCTGGGGAGACGGATGGCTCTGGCCGGATACGGCGCACTGTAGACCTGGTGCGTGGTGCCGGAACTGGAGGCACCGGGCTAATGATAAGCACCTTCCTACTAGTGCGTGGAGCAGGGACAGGGCACACTGAACTCTCAAAGCGTACTCTATACCTGGTGCGTGGTACCGGCACTGGTGGCACCTGGCTGAGGGCACGCACCTCAGGACTAGTACGGGGAGAAGTGACAGTGTGTACAGGACTTAGGAGACGCACAGGTGGCTTAGTGCGTGGGGCCGGAACTGGAGGCACTGAACTGGATACACGCACTATAGGGAGAGTGCGTGGAGGAGGAACAGGGCTCTGGAAATGCACTGGTAGCCTAGTGCGTAATGTAGGCACTGTAGGTACTAGGCTGGGGCGGGGAGGTGGCGCCGGAAATACCGGACCGTGCAGGCGTACTGGCTCTCTTGAGCATTGAGCCTGCCCAACCTTACCTGGTTGAATGCTCCCGGTCGCCCTGCCAGTGCGGCGAGGTGGAATAGCCCGCACTGGGCTATGCAGGCGAACCGGGGAAACCATGCGTAAGGCAGGTGCCATGTATGCCGGCCCGAGGAGACGCACTGGAGACCAGACGCGTTGAGCCGGCCTCATGACACCTGGCTCAATGCCCAATCTAGCCCTACCAGTGCGGGGAGGTGGAATAACCCGCACCGGGCTATGCACACGTACAGGAGACACCGTGCGCTCTACTGCGTAACACGGTGTCTGCCCGTACTCCCGCTCTCCACGGTTAGCCTGGGAAGTGGGCGCAGGTCTCCTACCTGCCCTTGGCCCACTACCCTTTAGCCCCCCCCCAAGAAATTTTTGGGAGTTACTCACGGGCTTTTCGGGCTTCCGTGCAAGACGTGTCCCCTCATAATTCCGGTTTCGAGCTTGATTCTCCGGCTTCCATCCACGTCTCCTAGCTGCCTCCTTAAACCACCGCTCCTGGGCTGTGGCTGCCTCACTCTTCTCACGAGAGCAGCGATATTCCCCAGTTTGCGCCCAGGGTCCTCTACCAGACAGGATCTCCTCCCAAGTCCAAAAGTCCTTGTTGCTCCGTCGAGCATTCCCATACCGCTTGGTCTCTGTATTTTGGTGGGTGATTCTGTAAGCTGTCGCTTTCCTCATCCTCAGATGAGGTGAGGAGAGAAGGATCTTCAGACCAATATGCGGAGTCAGGGAAATATGCCATCTTTATTATTAATACGATGGTCACGAAAACAAACACTTTAACAAACTACAAAATAAGAAAACGACGTACACGCAACCTGAACATAAACTTACATGGACAAACGTAAACTCACGAACAGGAACGGACATCGAAACATACGAACAGCCAAACAGCTCCAAAAGTGAATACATCGAACACAACGAAGACATCACAGGAGACAATCACCCACAAACACACAGTGAGAATGCCCTACCTAAATATGACTCTTGATTAGAGGAAAATGCAAACCACCTGCCTCTAATCAAGAGCCATACCAGGCAAACCGAAACCAACATAGAAACAGATAACATAGACTGCCCACCCAAAACACATGCCCTGACCAAAAACACATAAAAACTAACATAAATAGGTCAGGACTGTTACACAAACAAACGTTTCTATAATGACTCAGGGAAAATGAAATCAAATGAAAGCCAGAGCTGATTGAGAGAGAATGAGGCAGAGACAAACAAAAACAAACAAATCAGCAGAAGATGTTTGGTTAGGTTGGTTTTGCATGACGGCATATTTGCATAACGGTTTTGCATGCTGCCGAATCTGAGGTTTTATGAGGATGATTGTGATTGTTTTAGGGAAGGTGAATCCTACATATGGGATGGCACTCCGAATAGAGTTTGAAATGGGGTTATTTTGTCAGCAGGGTGCTATGTAGTAATGAGGCTCAGAGTCCATCACTACCCGATCACTGGGAACAGTCATCTTAGTATACACACACAAACATCACAGCAGTATGTGACCTGTGGGAGTTGGTTCTGCTTGTATAATGTTTTTAATTTAGGAGTGGACCTGAGAAAGGTGTCACAATCTACCTTTCAGTCTGGTGGTCCTCCCAGGAGCATAGAGCAGGGTGCTATTAGTTCAGTCTGGTGGTCCTCCCAGGAGCATAGAGCAGGGTGTTATTAGTTCAGTCTGGTCCTCCCAGGAGCATAGAGCAGGGTGTTATTAGTTCAGTCTGGTGGTCCTCCCAGGAGCATAGAGCAGGGTGTTATTAGTTCAGTCTAGTGGTCCTCCCAGGAGCATAGAGCAGGGTGTTATTAGTTCAGTCTGGTGGTCCTCCCAGGAGCATAGAGCAGGGTGTTATTAGTTCAGTCTGGTGGTCCTCCCAGGAGCATAGAGCAGGGTGTTATTAGTTCAGTCTGGTGGTCCTCCCAGGAGCATAGAGCAGGGTGTTATTAGTTCAGTCTGGTGGTCCTCCCAGGAGCATAGAGCAGGGTGTTATTAGTTCAGTCTGGTGGTCCTCCCAGGAGCATAGAGCAGGGTGTTATTAGTTCAGTCTGGTGGTCCTCCCAGGAGCATAGAGCAGGGTGTTATTAGTTCAGTCTGGTGGTCCTCCCAGGAGCATAGAGCAGGGTGTTATTAGTTCAGTCTGATGGTCCTCCCAGGAGCATAGAGCAGGGTGTTATTAGTTCAGTCTAGTGGTCCTCCCAGGAGCATAGAGCAGGGTGTTATTAGTTCAGTCTGGTCCTCCCAGGAGCATAGAGCAGGGTGTTATTAGTTCAGTCTGGTCCTCCCAGGAGCATAAGGCAGGGTGTTATTAGTTCAGTCTGGTGGTCCTCCCAGGAGCATAGAGCAGGGTGTTATTAGTTCAGTCTGGTGGTCCTCCCAGGAGCATAGAGCAGGGTGTTATTAGTTCAGTCTGGTGGTCCTCCCAGGAGCATAGAGCAGGGTGTTATTAGTTCAGTCTAGTGGTCCTCCCAGGAGCATAGAGCAGGGTGTTATTAGTTCAGTCTGGTGGTCCTCCCAGGAGCATAGAGCAGGGTGTTATTAGTTCAGTCTGATGGTCCTCCCATGAGCATAGAGCAGGGTGTTATTAGTTCAGTCTGGTGGTCCTCCCAGGAGCATAGAGCAGGGTGTTATTAGTTCAGTCTGGTGGTCCTCCCAGGAGCATAGAGCAGGGTGTTATTAGTTCAGTCTGGTGGTCCTCCCAGGAGCATAGAGTAGGGTGTTATTAGTTCAGTCTAGTGGTCCTCCCAGGAGCATAGAGCAGGGTGTTATTAGTTCAGTCTGGTCCTCCCAGGAGCATAGAGCAGGGTGTTATTAGTTCAGTCTGGTCCTCCCAGGAGCATAAGGCAGGGTGTTATTAGTTCAGTCTGGTGGTCCTCCCAGGAGCATAGAGCAGGGTGTTATTAGTTCAGTCTGGTGGTCCTCCCAGGAGCATAGAGCAGGGTGTTATTA
This sequence comes from Salvelinus fontinalis, assembly GCF_029448725.1. Taxonomy (NCBI): domain Eukaryota; kingdom Metazoa; phylum Chordata; class Actinopteri; order Salmoniformes; family Salmonidae; genus Salvelinus; species Salvelinus fontinalis. The sequence continues at coordinate 177,820 of NW_026600228.1, forward strand.
GTTCAGTCTGGTGGTCCTCCCAGGAGCATAGAGCAGGGTGTTATTAGTTCAGTCTAGTGGTCCTCCCAGGAGCATAGAGCAGGGTGTTATTAGTTCAGTCTGGTGGTCCTCCCAGGAGCATAGAGCAGGGTGTTATTAGTTCAGTCTGGTGGTCCTCCCATGAGCATAGAGCAGGGTGTTATTAGTTCAGTCTGGTGGTCCTCCCAGGAGCATAGAGCAGGGTGTTATTAGTTCAGTCTGGTGGTCCTCCCAGGAGCATAGAGCAGGGTGTTATTAGTTCAGTCTGGTGGTCCTCCCAGGAGCATAGAGTAGGGTGTTATTAGTTCAGTCTAGTGGTCCTCCCAGGAGCATAGAGCAGGGTGTTATTAGTTCAGTCTGGTCCTCCCAGGAGCATAGAGCAGGGTGTTATTAGTTCAGGCTATAGATGGGACAGTAGTCTGTACTGAGACATACACTATAACACACTCTATTAGTCTGCTCTAAAATAGAACATACAAACTCTAACACACACTGTAGAGAGAGTAAAACCCTTAGTTCAGAGGTAGAGACATACTACATCCAGTAGTGAGTTAAACACATCTAAACGCACGCACGCACGCACGCACGCACGCACGCACGCACACACACACACACACACACACACACACACACACACACACACACACACACACACACACACACACACACACACACACACACACACACACACACACACACACACACACACACACACACACACACACACACAACCAAAGCCCAGTTTTCTACTAGCCTGGTATTCTCTCCACAGTGGATATATTAAAGCCCTGTGGCACACTTCTGTCAGCATTGACTCTGCTGCTGCTGGAAAAGACAAGTTATTTCCTAGTTTGCCAGACCGAAGGGGAGCGTAATTACTGTGTGTGTGTGTGTGTGTGTGTGTGTGTGTGTGTGTGTGTGTGTGTGTGTGTGTGTGTGTGTGTGTGTGTGTGTGTGTGTGTGTGTGTGTGTGTGTGTGTGTGTGTGTGTGTGTGTGTGTGTGTGTGTGTGTGTGTGTGTGTGTGTGCAGAGCAGAATAAACAGTTATTTTAGTCTAAATCCTCAGGGAATTGTTTTCCTTTCACAAACCACCACATGGATTTCAGAGGACAGGGCCAAAGCCAGGATTCCTTTTCTCCACACAACTAAGAGATGGAGTGTGTTTGCTGGCTGTCTTAATGTATGCAAAGCCCTAAATGAGAGAAAGAGAGGAGTTATCCTGCTGCGAGAGAAGTCAGTTTAATCAGAGTTATCCTGCTGAGAGAGAAGTCAGTTTGATCAGAGTTGTGCTGCTGAGAGAGAAGTCAGTTTAATCAGAGTTATCCTGCTGAGAGAGAAGTCAGTTTAATCAGAGTTGTGCTGCTGAGAGAGAAGTCAGTTTGATCAGAGTTGTGCTGCTGAGAGAGTAGTCAGTTTGATCAGAGTTATCCTGCTGAGAGAGAAGTCAGTTTAATCAGAGTTGTGCTGCTGAGAGAGAAGTCAGTTTGATCAGAGTTATCCTGCTGAGAGAGAAGTCAGTTTAATCAGAGTTATCCTGCTGAGAGAGAAGTCAGTTTAATCAGAGTTATCCTGCTGAGAGAGAAGTCAGTTTAATCAGAGTTATCCTGCTGAGAGAGAAGTCAGTTTGATCAGAGTTGTGCTGCTGAGAGAGAAGTCAGTTTAATCAGAGTTGTGCTGCTGAGAGAGAAGTCAGTTTGATCAGAGTTGTGCTGCTGAGAGAGTAGTCAGTTTGATCAGAGTTATCCTGCTGAGAGAGAAGTCAGTTTAATCAGAGTTATCCTGCTGAGAGAGAAGTCAGTTTAATCAGAGTTATCCTGCTGAGAGAGAAGTCAGTTTGATCAGAGTTATCCTGCTGAGAGAGAAGTCAGTTTAATCAGAGTTATCCTGCTGAGAGAGAAGTCAGTTTGATCAGAGTTATCCTGCTGAGAGAGAAGTCAGTTTAATCAGAGTTATCCTGCTGAGAGAGAAGTCAGTTTAATCAGAGTTGTGCTGCTGAGAGAGAAGTCAGTTTGATCAGAGTTATCCTGCTGAGAGAGAAGTCAGTTTGATCAGAGTTATGCTGCTGAGAGAGAAGTCAGTTTAATCAGAGTTGTGCTGCTGAGAGAGAAGTCAGTTTAATCAGAGTTGTGCTGCTGAGAGAGAAGTCAGTTTAATCAGAGTTAT
>NW_026600228.1:185000-190000 GCF_029448725.1 Salvelinus fontinalis
ACATACACAAACACATACACCACATACACAAACACACACACCACATACACTCAAACACACACATACACACATATACACACTCACAGAGAGTTATGATTAGCCCTGTCGATCAAACCCCTGTTGTTTTCATGTCTGTTCCGCTCTGAGTTAACCCTGCATGGTGCATCTAATAACACACACACACACACACACACACACACACACACACACACACACACACACACACACACACACACACACACACACACACACTATTTAATAACAATGTAGTGCATGCTGTGAAAGGCAGAGTACAAAATAACACATAACTGATTGCTCCCAAACCTGTCAGTCAGGATCAGCTCATTTCCTGTGTCCAGCAAACCCCACTGTGTGTGTGTGTGTGTGTGTGTGTGTGTGTGTGTGTGTGTGTGTGTGTGTGTGTGTGTGTGTGTGTGTGTGTGTGTGTGTGTGTGTGTGTGTGTGTGAGTGTGAGTGTGTGCGTAGCTTCAGTGGAGAGCAGAGAACAGAGGGGGTCTGTTTAGGAGGGAGCAGGGGTATACTTGACCCCACCTGTGTCCCTGCCACCACAGAATGGCCATTCTAGACAATAGGGCCTGTCTAAACCAACATGACTGGCCTTTCTATTACACCACACACACCTCCCCCTCCCTCTCTCCACAGAGAATCAGTGCGCGTCCCAAATGCTACCCTATTCCCTATGGGCCCTGGTCAAAAGTAGTGTACTATATAGGGAATAGGGTGGCTTTTAGAACACTGTCTCTGTGGACTAGTTTCAAATGGCACTCTATTACCCATCTGGGGCTCATTCTGCTGACACACAACAGCACATATTGTAAAACTGCAGCTAGATTTATGTTGTAACTCTTCGTTAAGGATGACCATGAGAATGAAGTGATTATTAAATGAAATGTTAACTTCTTATGGCTGAAGGGGCAGTATTGAGTAGCTTGGATGAAAGGTGCACAGAGGTGCCCAGAGTAAACGGCCTGCTCCTATGTCATAGTTGTTAATATATGCATATTATTATTAGTATTGGATAGAAAACACTCTGAAGTTTCTAAAACTGTTTGAATTATGTCTGTGAGAATAACAGAACTCATATGGCAGGCAAACACCTGAGAAGTTCCACTTCCTGTTTGGATATTTTCTGGGGGTGCCAGATTTTCAACCAAGCTCTCATTGAAAATACAGAGAGATATGGATGGGTTTTCACTTCCTACGGCTTCCAATAGATGTCAACAGTCAATAGAACTTTGTCTGATGACTCTAATGTGAAGGGGGGCCGAAGGAGACAGGAATGAGTAATCACTTCCATGAGGTGCCCATGCATTGAACTGGCGCGTTCCATCGGTCAACTGAAGTCGATGTAATTCTCCGGTTGGAAGGTTATTCAAGATGTATGTTAACAACATTCTAAAGATTGATCCAGTACATCGTTTGACATGTTTCTACTGACTGTAACGGAATTTTTGGACATTTCGTCACTTTATAGTGGACGCGCTTTGAGACTTTGGTTAGGGCGTTTGGTAAATAATTCGAAAGTAGCTAATTGGACATAAATAACGGACATGAACGAACAAATCAAGCATTTATTGTGGACCTGGGATTCCTAGGATTGCATTCTGATGAAGTTCATCAAAGGTAAGGAAACATTTATCATGTATTTTCTGGTTTCTGTTGAGTCCAACATGGCGGCTAATTTGGCTATTGTTCTGAGCTCTGTCTCAGATTATTGCATGGTTAATTTTTCCGTAAAGTTTTTTTGAAATCTTAAACACAGCGGTTGCATTAAGGAGAGGTATATCTATAATTCTATGTGTATAACTTGTATTATCATCTACATTTATGATGAGTATTTCTGTTGAAACGATGTGGCTATGCAAAATCACTTGATGTTTTTGCAACTAGTGAATCTAACGCGCCAATGTAAACTCAAATTTTTTTATATAAATATGAACTTTATCAAACAAAACATGCATGTATTGTGTAACATGAAGTGTTACATGAGTGTCATGTAATGATGAAGATAATGAAGATAATCAAAGGTTAGTGATTCATTTTATCTCTATTTCTGTTTTTTGTGAAAGCTATCTTGTGCTTATTGTGGTTTTGTGGTGAACTAACATAATCGTTTGTAGTGCTTTCGCTGAAAAGCATATTTGAAATCGGATACTTTGGTGGGATTAACAACAAGATTACCTTTAAAATTATATAAGACACATGAATGCCTGAGGAATTTTAATTATGAGATTTCTGTTGTTTGAATTTGGCGCCCTGCACTATCACTGGCTGTTGTCATATCGATCCCGGTAGCGGGATTGCAGCCATAAGACGTTTTAACATGAATAAACCGTATGAAAATGCATTGCACACAACGCTATCACTAGTTGTGCCATCCCATGTTACGGTTATTTTGCTCACTACATGTGTGTTTTGTGTACAAAAAATGCATCCTACAAACCTCCACAAAAACACCTCATATTTTGTGACAACGAGTCCTCTCCTTCAGTGTCGAACTAAGCATGTAACAGTCTTTGACCAACGAGTAATTTGCATGCTGAACAACCCAGGCAATATCATGTACCTATATCAGTAGCCTCGTCAAACTGCAAACGTGGCTGCGCGTCACGTTCAGCATTCAGATGTTTGTAAAATGACTTTCACAGTATTACGCTTTATTAGCTGAATGACAACCAATGTAATTTGGTAGTTTTTTAAATCAAATGTGCTGTTGAAAATTCTGTTTTAGCGGAATAAAGAAGCCTGAGACAATACTGTCATTTGGCTATATAACATACCCGCTGATCAGGCCTTAGGCTACATTAGATTACATTTTGATTGTTCAGGTTCACCATAAGCAATAGTTTAGGTAGTTTTGCTTTAAACCATCAGTGCATATGGTCATTTTTAGATATAACTGATGAAAACACACTGTTTTGCAATGAAGGTTTACAGTAACCTCAACAGCACTCTCTGGGGTAGCACCATGGTGTAGCCGGAGGACAGACATTTTCCATCCTGCTCTAGGTACATTGACTTCAATATAAAACATAGGAGGCTCATGGCTGTCACCCCCTTCCATAGACATACACAGTAATTATGACAACTGCCGGAGGACGTCTTCCAACCTATCAGAGCTCTTGCAGCATGAACATGTTGTTCACTAAAATGTTTTAGGTAAGACCCAAGTGCAGACTGTGTTTAAGTAACAATGTTTACTACAGCAACAGGGGCAGGCAGGCTCAGAGTAGGGGCAACGGTACAGGATGGCAGGCAGGCTCAGGTTTGGTCAGGCAGAGGTCAGTAATCCAGAGTAGGGGCAACGGTACAGGATGGCAGGCAGGCTCAGGTTTGGTCAGGCAGAGGTCAGTAATCCAGAGTAGGGGCAACGGTACAGGATGGCAGGCAGGCTCAGGTTTGGTCAGGCAGAGGTCAGTAATCCAGGGTAGGGGCAACGGTACAGGATGGCAGGCAGGCTCAGGTTTGGTCAGGCAGAGGTTGGTAATCCAGAGTAGGGGCAACGGTACAGGATGGCAGGCAGGCTCAGGTTTGGTCAGGCAGAGGTCAGTAATCCAGAGTAGGGGCAACGGTACAGGATGGCAGGCAGGCTCAGGTTTGGTCAGGCAGAGGTCAGTAATCCAGAGTAGGGGCAACGGTACAGGATGGCAGGCAGGCTCAGGTTTGGTCAGGCAGAGGTCAGTAATCCAGAGTAGGGGCAACGGTACAGGATGGCAGGCAGGCTCAGGTTTGGTCAGGCAGAGGTCAGTAATCCAGAGTAGGGGCAACGGTACAGGATGGCAGGCAGGCTCAGGTTTGGTCAGGCAGAGGTTGGTAATCCAGAGTAGGGGCAACGGTACAGGATGGCAGGCAGGCTCAGGTTTGGTCAGGCAGAGGTCGGTAATCCAGAGTAGGGGCAACGGTACAGGATGGCAGGAAGGCTCAGGTTTGGTCAGGCAGAGGTCGGTAATCCAGAGTAGGGGCAACGGTACAGGATGGCAGGAAGGCTAAGGGTCAGGGGCAGGCAGAGTGTTCAGGCAGGCGGGCTCAGAGTCCGTACAGGCAATGGTCAAAACCAGGAGGGCGAGAAAAAGAGAGACTGGGGAAAAGCAGGTGTCACATTCGTCATAACGATAACAAGGCGCAGCGTGATTTGAATACATTCTTCTTTTAATAAAACGAAGAACACTTAAACAAACTAACAAACAAAACAACAAAACAAACGTGACGCTATAAACAACTAGTGCTGACATGCAACTACACATAGACAATAACCCACAAAACCAAAATGGAAAATGGCAACCTAAATAGGATCCCCAATCAGAGACAACGATAAACAGCTGTCTCTGATTGGGAACCAATTCAGGCCACCATAGACCTATAATAAACCTAGACTAAAAAACACCCCTAGATATACAAAAAAACCTAGACAGGACAAACAAGCATACCCACCCTCGTCACACCCTGACCTGACCAAAATAATGCATAAAACATAGAAAACTAAGGTCAGGGCGTGACAGCAGGAGCTGAGAAAAATGGTTGACTTGACCAGCAAGATGAACTGGCAACAGACAAACAGAGAACACATGTATGAATAAAAGCAGCAGAGAGAGAGAGAGAGGGTGAGCTAGCTATATTTCATTGTATTTTTTTCACTTTCACTTTCACTTACTTAGCTAGTGAATGCAGATAGATAATTTAGCCTACTCAAACACCTGGTTCAAATAGAGAGGAATGATATTTATGTTAGCTAGCTGGCTAAAGTTAGACAGCACTGGAACTCTTCCAAGTCAAGGTAAGCTTTCGGTTTTATTCATTTATTGCCACCGGGGCCTGCCCGTGTAACTGATAAACTGCTTGCTGTACACTGTACTGTATGAATACCGGGTTCTAGTAGCTATGTTGACTATGACTTTAGCTAATATGGTGACAACTGTGTAGGCTGTGTGTAGTGGTTATGATAAGAAGGTTTAGCTTGGAAAGGTTTTTTCACCTGGTCA
>NW_026600228.1:192500-260000 GCF_029448725.1 Salvelinus fontinalis
TTTTAAGGCAGGAATCTAGAAGGCAGGGAGTCCTGAGGGGCTTTTAAGGCAGTAGTCTAGAAGGCAGGGAGTCCTGAGGGGCTTTTAAGGCAGGAGTCTAGAAGGCAGGGAGTACTGAAGGGCTTTAAAGGCAGGAGTCTAGAAGGCAGGGAGTCCTGAGGGGCTTTTAAGGCAGGAGTCTAGAAGGCAGGGAGTCCTGAGGGGCTTTTAAGGCAGGAGTCTAGAAGGCAGGGAGTACTGAATGGCTTTTAAGGCAGGAGTCTAGAAGGCAGGGAGTCCTGAGGGGCTTTTAAGGCAGGAGTCTAGAAGGCAGGGAGTCCTGAGGGGCTTTTAAGGCAGGAGTCTAGAAGGCAGGGAGTCCTGAAGGGTTTTAAAGGCAGGAGTCTAGAAGGCAGGGAGTCCTGAAGAGCTTTTAAGGCAGGAGTCTAGAAGGCAGGGAGTCCTGAGGGGCTTTTAAGGCAGGAGTCTGGAATGCAGGGATTCCTGAAGGGCTTTTAAGGCAGGAGTCTAGAAGGCAGGGAGTCCTGAGGGGCTTTTAAGGCAGGAGTCTAGAAGGCAGGGAGTCCTGAAGGGCTTTTAAGGCAGGAGTCTAGAAGGCAGGGAGTCCTGAGGGGCTTTTAAGGCAGGAGTCTAGAAGGCAGGGAGTCCTGAGGGGCTTTTAAGGCAGGAGTCTAGAAGGCAGGGAGTACTGAATGGCTTTTAAGGCAGGAGTCTAGAAGGCAGGGAGTCCTGAAGGGCTTTTAAGGCAGGAGTCTAGAAGGCAGGGAGTCCTGAGGGGCTTTTAAGGCAGGAGTCTAGAAGGCAGGGAGTCCTGAAGGGCTTTAAAGGCAGGAGTCTAGAAGGCAGGGAGTCCTGAGGGGCTTTTAAGGCAGGAGTCTAGAAGGCAGGGAGTACTGAAGGGCTTTAAAGGCAGGAGTCTAGAAGGCAGGGAGTCCTGAGGGGCTTTTAAGGCAGGAGTCTGGAATGCAGGGATTCCTGAAGGGCTTTTAAGGCAGGAGTCTAGAAGGCAGGGAGTCTTGAGGGGCTTTTAAGGCAAGAGTCTAGAAGGCAGGGAGTCCTGAAGGGCTTTTAAGGCAGGAGTCTAGAAGGTAGGGAGTCTTGAGGGGCTTTTAAGGCAAGAGTCTAGAAGGCAGGGAGTCCTGAAGGGCTTTTAAGGCAGGAGTCTAGAAGGCAGGGAGTCCTGAGGGGCTTTTAAGGCAGGAGTCAGGAATGCAGGGAGTCCTGAAGGGCTTTAAAGGCAGGAGTCTAGAAGGCAGGGAGTCCTGAGGCTCGGACTGGGGTGCTGGGTCTCAAATTGCTTTCTCCGTACAGTACTTATGACTAGGACCTGGTCAGAAGGCTTGGGTGGCAGTCCTCTGTGGCTCTGGACCCAAGTAGGGAACTATGTGGAGAATAGGGCTTTCATTTGAGATGGCATCCTATGACCATAGCCCTGGTCAAAAGTAGTGCAACCATGGTCTGAGGGATAAGGATGGTTATGAACTATCAGTAAGGAGAGCAGGACTGGCCAGTCAGATCTGATAGTAAGGGGGTGGGGGGACTTTCCTTTGTCTGCAGGCCTGAGCACCATCCACTGCTACCTGCTCTGATAGGTGTTCAGGTGGAACGCTAATATGTTCCTGTGTGAAGATGTGTGCATTCAAACAGAATTGTCTTAATGTAAGAACAGAGACGGGTGGCTTTAGTTCTGTTAGCTAACCTCTGTCACACATTCTCAAGCTCACAACCATTAGCCTCCAAAGCTAGCCTAAACATTAGCCTCCAAAGCTAACCCCACCACTAGCGTCTTTAGCATACCCAACCATTAGCCGTAGAAGCTAACCCCAACCAGTAGCGTCTTTAGCACACCCAACCATTAGCCGCAGAAGTTAACGCCAGCATTAGCCTAAGCTTAACCCAACTATTAGCAATCAAAGCTAATCTTTCCATTATCCTATGTAGCTAACTCAACTATTTGTCATTAGCCTCTGTGACTGTTAGCCGGCTGAGCTAATTGGTGTGTTTAATCTGAGTTATGAGTCCTGTTGTTCAACAGAGATTTTCACCTGTAGGGATAATGACAGCAGCACTCTGCTTCATATGACACGAACACTAATGTACTAATTACTGACCTCTACACATTATTCTGCCTACCAGAGAATCTCTTAAAAGAGGGAGAGAGAGAGAGAAAGGTAGAGAGAGAGAGAGAAAAAGAGCGAGGGAGGGAGGGGGGGGTTGGGAACGAGCGAGTCAAGAGAGACAGAGAGAGTGAGAGAGAGTGAGAGAGTGAGCGAGAGCGAGAGCGAGAGCGAGAGCGAGAAAGAGAGTGACATTGGTTTAGATAATTTGGACAAATTAAAACGACTATGTTTGTGGATGTGTGTAATCGGTGCTAAAAGCCCTGATAATTGCACCGCTTTGCAGATATGTGCTCATTTCATTACCTTATTATTACCATTGTCACTGAACACTCAGTGGATTCATAAAATGATTACAACCCATTAGAAACAATATTGTCGTGAACCCAGTCAGCGTGCCACGACTTGTTAATATCAATGTGTTTATTTTGTGGCTGACTGATTTTTGATTGGTCGCTGTGTGACAGGTACTAATTCACAGCCCTGCCAGTTTGTCCAGATTTATGAAGCGTGATGCAGACAACTGATCACTGGCTGGTTCTCTTTGGGGACTAGTGATGTCATAGAAGAGATAGGAGAACACTCATTATGAAAGTGAAATGGAAATATACTTAACAGACAAAGAAAGATGACAAGATGTCGACCGTTGGTGGAATGTACATTAAGGATGATAAAATAACTAGCATGTTTTGATATTTGATCGTGGAGGACACCGACCAATGTCGCCATATTGTTTAGATTACCAACATAACTGTACATATACATGTATGTTTAAGTCCTCTAACTGGTGTGAGTAATAAAATGTCTTGAAACATAATGTATGTGTTGTTCTCCCATTCCATTCTAGAAATATGAATGTTATGGGCCAACTACTGAATAATATACAACCTCCTTCAGCAGGCAGCTTTCCTAAAGACAGATGGGCTGAAGTAGTTCCTTAATGACAGTATTATACAAGCCTGATATATTACAACTAAACTACGGAGGAAGAGAGGGCTGAGAACTGATCCTCTCCTCCTGATCCTCCATCCCCTCCTCTCTTCCTCCCTTCTCGCCATCCTTCCTCCTCTACTCTATTCCCTCCTCTCATCTCTTCTCACATCCTTCCTTCCTCCCTCCTCTCCTCCTCTTTCCTCCCTTCTCTACTCCCCTCCTTCCTCCCTCCTCTCCTCTTTCCTTCCTCTCCCTTCCTCTCCGCTCCTCCTTCGATCTGTCTGTCCCTCCCTCTATTCATCATGATGATCCATGGCTGTTCATTCAGATCTGACGGGCTGGTTCAGATGCATGCGAGGGTGTGGATCATTAGGAAAGCTTTCATAATTATTAACAGCTCTGGCGTTACAACAGTCACACTGAGAGAGAACCAGTGAGGTCGGAGGGCTAGAGCAGAGAATCCATCTTCTACAGACCAGTATACACACAGCAAACCACAGACACTATACAGATGCTCACCCACAGACAGACACACCCACAAAAACACACAACAGAATAGACAAATGGAGACAGAAAAAGGAAGAGGAAGAGGAAAGGATGAAGGAGAGTTCTAGAGTTCTCTACTGAGCATCCAGTTCACTATGCTTCACAAACACACAGTCACATGCACTAATATTGTGTTACTCTCCCTAACATGACCAGTGCAGTTTTCTTCTAGGAAACAGCTACACTGTAAAATAAATAACTGGTTCTAAAAATGAGACAACTATTTGCGTAAGCTTTTTGAGTATTTCCAACATGAGGTATTATTATGTATAATATACTTTAAATGTTGGTGTTTCACAAACATGAATATATTAGTGTCAACCGCATATCACCCTGCATCCCACTGCTGGCTTACTTCTGAAGCTAAACAGGGTTGGTCCTGGTCAGTCCCTGGATGGGAGGCTAGATGCTGCTGGAAGTGGTGTTGGAGGGCCAGTAGGAGGCACTCTTTCCTCTGGTCTAAAAAAAAATATCCCAGGGCAGTGATTGAGGACCTTGCTCCGTGTAGGGTGCCGTCTTTTGGATGGGATGTTAAATGGGTGTCCTGACTCTTTGTGGTCACTAAAAGATCCTATGGCACTTATTGTAAGAGTTGGGGTGTTAACCCTGGTGTCCTGGCTAAATTCCCAAATCTGTCCTTCATACCATCATGGCCACCTAATCATCCCCAGTTTACAATTGGCTCATTAATTCCTCCCTCCTCTCCCCTGTAACTATTCCCCAGGTCGTTGCTGTAAATGAGAATGTGTTCTAAGTCAACTTACCTGGTAAAATAAGGGTTAAATATAATGAAGTCCAGCACCATAAGAATTGCTTATATCCAACTTAATTTGATAAATTCCAAAACCATTATGCTTAAATGTTTGACTACATGCTTTCAGTGATCATGTCTTATTGTTTAACATTGGTATATGTTTTGGAATATTAGTAATTTTAACCCACTTTCACAGGTGATGTTAGTGCGGCAGGTAGTCTAGTAGAGAGTTGGGCACCGGAAGGCTGCTAGATCGAATCCCCGAGCTGACAAGGTACAAATCTGTCAATCTGTCCCTAAACAAGGCAGTTAGCCCACTGTTCCTGGCTGTCATTGTAAATAAGAATTTGTTCTTAACTCACTTACCTAGTTAAATAAAAGGTAAATAATAATAATAATAATAATAATGTACAACACAGTGGATGGCAGCATTCGGTCGCATTCCGCTTCGGTCGCATTCCGCTTCGCTCCACAGGTAGTATCACATTTCATTTCATTTCATTACAGTACAACGGTTTGATTTGTTTGATCTTAGCTAGCTACATAGCTGTCTTTGTATCAAAGATAATTGTGTAGTTTAGACTAATTATCGGTTAGCTAGCCAGCTATTTTCGTCCTTTTAAAGTAACGTAACGTAGTCAACACTGCTAGCTAGCCAGCTAGCCACCGAATAGCAGCACTGTAGAAACTATTACATTCAACGGAACAACGGAACGACTTGATTAGTGTAGTGTTAGCTAGCTACACAGTTGTCTTTGCTGTCTTTGTATCTAAGATAATTGTAGTCTAGAGTAATTATCGGTTAGCTAGCCAGCTATTTTCGTCCGCCGCGCTGCCGTTCTCCTACCTAGTCAACACTGCTAGCTAGCCAACTTCTACCGAATAGCAGCACTGTAGAAACTATTACATTACAACGGAACGATTTGATTAGTGTAGTGTAGTGTTAGCTAGCTACATAGTTGTCTTTGCTGTCCTTGTATCTAAGACATTTGTGTAGTTTAGACTAATTATCTAGCCAGTTACCGAGGTTACCTAGCCAGCTATCGAGGTTACCTAGCCAGCTACACTTTCAAACAAAGTCAACAACGCAGCCACTGCTAGCTAGCCTACTTCAGCAGTACTGTATTATTTTAATCATTTTAGTCAATAAGATTTTTGCAACGTAAGCTTAACTTTCTGAACATTCGAGACGTGTAGTCCACTTGTCATTCCAATCTCCTTTGCATTAGCGTAGCCTCTTCTGTAGCCTGTCAACTATGTGTCTGTCTATCCCTGTTCTCTCTCCTCTGCACAGACCATACAAACGCTTCACACCACGTGGCCGCGGCCACCCTAACCTGGTGGTCCCAGCGCGCACGACCCACGTGGAGTTCCAGGTCTCCGGCAGCCTCTGGAACTGCCGATCTGCGGCCAACAAGGCAGAGTTCATCTCAGCCTATGCTTCCCTCCAGTCCCTCGACTTCTTGGCACTGACGGAAACATGGATCACCACAGATAACACTGCTACTCCTACTGCTCTCTCCTCGTCTGCCCACGTGTTCTCGCACACCCCGAGAGCTTCTGGTCAGCGGGGTGGTGGCACCGGGATCCTCATCTCTCCCAAGTGGTCATTCTCTGTCACGTTCCTGACCTATTTATGTTAGTTTTGTGTGTTAGTTGGTCAGGACGTGAGGTTGGGTGGGCATTCTATGTTATCTGTTTCTATGTTGGTTTTGGTTTGCCTGGTATGGCTCTTGATTAGAGGCAGGTGGTTTGCGTTTGCCTCTAATTAAGAGTCATATTTAGGTAGGGCATTCTCACTGTTTGTTTGTGGGTGATTGTCTCCTGTGTCCGTATGTTATGTTCGTACCACATGGGACTGTAGCGTTTGTTTGTTTCGTTTCGTTTCGATGTCGTCTGTTTCCTGTACGTAAGTTTATGTTTAGTTATGTAAGTTTATGTTCAGGTCTCGTCAACGTCGTTTTGTTATTTTGTAGTATTGAAAGTGTTTGTTTCGTTTCGTGTTGCCATCTTTATCGTTGTTATAATAAAGATGGCTTATTTCCCTAAGCCTGCGTTTTGGTCTGAGGATCCTTCTCTCCTCACCTCGTCAGAGGATGAGGAGAGCGACACCCGTTACATTCTCTCTTTCTCCCCTTACCCATCTGTCTATCGCCTCCTTTGAATTCCATTCTGTCACAGTTACCAGCCCTTTCAAGCTTAACATCCTTATCATTTATCGCCCTCCAGGTTCCCTCGGAGAGTTCATCAATGAGCTTGATGCCTTGATAAGCTCCTTTCCTGAGGACGGCTCACCTCTCACAGTTCTGGGTGACGTTAACCTCCCCACATCTACCTTTGACTCATTCCTCTCTGCCTCCTTCTTTCCACTCCTCTCCTCTTTTGACCTCACCCTCTCACCTTCCCCCCTACTCACAAGGCAGGCAATACGCTTGACCTCATCTTTACTAGATGCTGTTCTTCCACTAACCTCATTGCAACTCCCCTCCAAGTCTCCGACCACTACCTTGTATCCTTTTCCCTCTCGCTCTCATCCAACACTTCCCACACTGCCCCTACTCGGATGGTATCGCACCGTCCCAACCTTCGCTCTCTCTCCCCCGCTACTCTCTCCTCTTCCATCCTATCATCTCTTCCCTCTGCTCAAACCTTCTCCAACCTATCTCTTGATTCTGCCTCCTCAACCCTCCTCTCCTCCCTTTCTGCATCCTTTGACTCTCTATGTCCCCTATCCTCCAGGCCGGCTCGGTCCTCCCCTCCTGCTCCGTGGCTCGATGACTCATTGCGAGCTCACAGAACAGGGCTCCGGGCAGCCGAGCGGAAATGGAGGAAAACTCGCCTCCCTGCGGACCTGGCATCCTTTCACTCCCTCCTCTCTACATTTTCCTCTTCTGTCTCTGCTGCCAAAGCCACTTTCTACCACTCTAAATTCCAAGCATCTGCCTCTAACCCTAGGAAGCTCTTTGCCACCTTCTCCTCCCTCCTGAATCCTCCTCCCCCTCCCCCCCTCCTCCCTCTCTGCAGATGACTTTGTCAACCATTTTGAAAAGAAGGTCGACGACATCCGATCCTCGTTTGCTAAGTCAAACGACACCGCTGGTTCTGCTCACACTGCCCTACCCTGTGCTCTGACCTCTTTCTCCCCTCTCTCTCCAGATGAAATCTCGCGTCTTGTGGCGGCCGGCCGCCCAACAACCTGCCCGCTTGACCCTATCCCCTCCTCTCTTCTCCAGACCATTTCCGGAGACCTTCTCCCTTACCTCACCTCGCTCATCAACTCATCCTTGACCGCTGGCTACGTCCCTTCCGTCTTCAAGAGAGCGAGAGTTGCACCCCTTCTGAAAAAACCTACTCTCGATCCCTCCGATGTCAACAACTACAGACCAGTATCCCTTCTTTCTTTTCTCTCCAAAACTCTTGAACGTGCCGTCCTTGGCCAGCTCTCCTGCTATCTCTCTCAGAATGACCTTCTTGATCCAAATCAGTCAGGTTTCAAGACTAGTCATTCAACTGAGACTGCTCTTCTCTGTATCACGGAGGCGCTCCGCACTGCTAAAGCTAACTCTCTCTCCTCTGCTCTCATCCTTCTAGACCTATCGGCTGCCTTCGACACTGTGAACCATCAGATCCTCCTCTCCACCCTCTCCGAGTTGGGCATCTCCGGCGCGGCCCACGCTTGGATTGCATCCTACCTGACAGGTCGCTCCTACCAGGTGGCGTGGCGAGAATCTGTCTCCTCACCACGTGCTCTCACCACTGGTGTCCCCCAGGGCTCTGTTCTAGGCCCTCTCCTATTCTCGCTATACACCAAGTCACTTGGCTCTGTCATAACCTCACATGGTCTCTCCTATCATTGCTATGCAGACGACACACAATTAATCTTCTCCTTTCCCCCTTCTGATGACCAGGTGGCGAATCGCATCTCTGCATGTCTGGCAGACATATCAGTGTGGATGACGGATCACCACCTCAAGCTGAACCTCGGCAAGACGGAGCTGCTCTTCCTCCCGGGGAAGGACTGCCCGTTCCATGATCTCACCATCACGGTTGACAACTCCATTGTGTCCTCCTCCCAGAGCGCTAAGAACCTTGGCGTGATCCTGGACAACACCCTGTCGTTCTCAACTAACATCAAGGCGGTGGCCCGTTCCTGTAGGTTCATGCTCTACAACATCCGCAGAGTACGACCCTGCCTCACACAGGAAGCGGCGCAGGTCCTAATCCAGGCACTTGTCATCTCCCGTCTGGATTACTGCAACTCGCTGTTGGCTGGGCTCCCTGCCTGTGCCATTAAACCCCTACAACTCATCCAGAACGCCGCAGCCCGTCTGGTGTTCAACCTTCCCAAGTTCTCTCACGTCACCCCGCTCCTCCGCTCTCTCCACTGGCTTCCAGTTGAAGCTCGCATCCGCTACAAGACAATGGTGCTTGCCTACGGAGCTGTGAGGGGAACGGCACCTCAGTACCTTCAGGCTCTGATCAGGCCCTACACCCAAACAAGGGCACTGCGTTCATCCACCTCTGGCCTGCTCGCCTCCCTACCACTGAGGAAGTACAGTTCCCGCTCAGCCCAGTCAAAACTGTTCGCTGCTCTGGCACCCCAATAGTGGAACAAACTCCCTCACGACGCCAGGACAGCGGAGTCAATCACCACCTTCCGGAGACACCTGAAACCCCACCTCTTTAAGGAATACCTAGGATAGGATAAAGTAATCCTTCTGATCCCCCCCCCCTTAAAAGATTTAGATGCACTATTGTAAAGTGGCTGTTCCACTGGATGTCATAAGGTGAATGCACCAATTTGTAAGTCGCTCTGAATAAGAGCGTCTGCTAAATGACTTAAATGTAAATGTAATGTAAATGTAAATTCGCGTGAAACTGAAAGCGCGAACCACTGCTTTTAACCAAGGCAAGGTGACCGGAAGCATGACCGAATACAAACAGTGTAGCTATTCCCTCCGCAAGGCAATCAAATAAGCTAAGTCCCAGTATAGAGACAAAGTAGAGTCGCAATTCAACAGCTCAGACACAAGAGGTATGTGGCAGGGTCTACAATCAATCACAGATTACAAAAAGAAAACCAGCCCTGTCGCGGACCAGGATGTCTTGCTCCAGGATGTCTTGCTCCCAGACATACTAAATACCTTTTTTGCTCGCTTTGAGGACAATACAGTGCCACTGACACGGCCCACTACCAAAGCCTGCAGGCTCTCCTTCACTGCAGCCGAGGTGAGTAAAACATTTAAACGTGTTAACCCAGGCAAAGGCTGGAGGCCCAGACGGCATTCCCAGCCGCGTCCTCAGAGCATGCGCAGACCAGCTGGCTGGTGTGTTTAAGGACATATTCATTCAATCAATCCTTATCCCAGTCTGCTGTTCCCACATGCTTCAAGAGGGCCACCATTGTTCCTGTTCCCAAGAAAGCTAAGGTAACTGAGCTAAACGACTACCGCCCCGTAGTACTCACTTCCGTCATCATGAAGTGCTTTGAAAGACTAGTCAAGGACCATATTACCTCCACCCTACCTGACACCCTAGACCCACTCCACTTTGCTTACCGACCCAATAGGTCCACAGACGACGCAATCGCAACCACACTGCACACTGCCCTAACCCATCTGGACAAGAGGAATACCTATGTGAGAATGCTGTTCATCGACTACAGCTCAGCATTTAACACCATAGTACCCTCCAAACTCGTCATCAAGCTCGAGACCCTGGGTCTCGACCCCGCCCTGTGCAACTGGGTCCTGGACTTCCTGATGGGCCGCCCCCAGGTGGTGAGGGTAGGTAACAACATCTCCACCCCGCTGATCCTCAACACTGGGGCCCCACAAGGGTGCGTTCTGAGCCCTCTCCTGTACTCCCTGTTCACCCACGACTGCGTGGCCATGCACGCCTCCAACTCAATCATCAAGTTTGCGGACGACACTACAGTGGTAGGCTTGATTACCAACAACGACGAGATGGCCTACAGGGAGGAGGTGAGGGCCCTCGGAGTGTGGTGTCAGGAAAATAACCTCACACTCAACGTCAACAAAACAAAGGAGATGATTGTGGACTTCAGGAAACAGCAGAGGGAGCACCCCCCCTATCCACATCGACGGGACAGTAGTGGAGAAGGTGGAAAGTTTTAAGTTCCTCGGTGTACACATCACGGAGAAACTGAATTGGTCCACCCACACAGACAGCGTTGTGAAGAAGGCGCAGCAGCGCCTCTTCAACCTCAGGAGGCTGAAGAAATTCGGCTTGTCACCAAAAGCACTCACAAACTTCTACAGATGCACAATCGAGAGCATCCTGTCGGGCTGTATCACCGCCTGGTACGGCAACTGCTCCGCCCACAACCGTAAGGCTCTCCAGAGGGTAGTGAGGTCTGCACAACGTATCACCGGGGGCAAACTACCTGCCCTCCAGGACACCTACACCACCCGATGTCACAGGAAGGCCATAAAGATCATCAAGGACAACAACCACCCGAGCCACTGCCTGTTCACCCCGCTATCATCCAGAAGGCGAGGTCAGTACAGGTGCATCAAAGCAGGGACCGAGAGACTGACAAACAGCTTCTATCTCAAGGCCATTAGACTGTTAAACAGCCACCACTAACATTTAGTGGCCGCTGCCAACATACTGACTCAACTCCAGCCACTTTAATAATGGGAATTGATGGAAATTATGTAAAAATGTATCACTAGCCACTTTAAACAATGCCACTTAATATAATGTTTACATACCCTACATGACTCATCTCATATGTACATGTATATACTGTACTGTATATCATCCACTGCATCTTGCCATCTTTATGTAACACATGTATCACTAGCCACTTTAAACTATGCCACTTTATGTTTACATACCCTACATTACTCATCTCATATGTATAGACAGTACACTATACCATCTACTGCATCTTGCCTATGCCGTTCTGTACCATCACTCATTCATATATCCTTATGTACATATTCTTTATCCCTTTATCCCTTTACACTTGTGTGTATAAGGTAGTAGTTGTGGAATTGTTAGGTTAGATTACTTGTTGGTTATTACTGCATTGTCGGAACTAGAAGCACAAGCATTTCGCTACACTCGCATTAACATCTGCTAACCATGTGTATGTGACAAATAAAATGTGATTTGATTTGATTTGAAGCCTTTTTCCTCCAAACATAACGATGGTCATTATGACCAAACAGTTCTACTTTTGTTTCATCAGACCAGAGGACATTTCTCCAAAAACTATGATCTTTGTACCCATGTGCAGTTGCAAACTGTAGTCTGGCATTTTTATGGCGGTTTTGGAGCAGTGGCTTCTTCCTTGCTGAGCGGCCTTTCAGGTTACATTTACATTTTACATTTAAGTCATCTAGCAGACGCTCTTATCCAGAGCGACTTACAAATTGGTGCATTCACCTTATGACATCCAGTGGAACAGCCACTTTACAATAGTGCATCTAGATCTTTTAAGGGGGGGGGGGGGGGGCAGAAGGATTGCTTTATCCTATCCTAGGTATTCCTTGAAGAGGTGGGGTTTCAGGTGTCTCCGGAAGGTGGTGATTGACTCCGCTGTCCTGGCGTCGTGAGGGAGTTTGTTCCACCATTGGGGTGCCAGAGCAGCGAACAGTTTTGACTGGGCTGAGCGGGAACTGTACTTCCTCAGTGGTAGGGAGGCGAGCAGGCCAGAGGTGGATGAACGCAGTGCCCTTGTTTGGGTGTAGGGCCTGATCGGAGCCTGAAGGTACTGAGGTGCCGTTCCCCTCACAGCTCCGTAGGCAAGCACCATTGTCTTGTAGCGGATGCGAGCTTCAACTGGAAGCCAGTGGAGAGAGCGGAGGAGCGGGGTGACGTGAGAGAACTTGGGAAGGTTGAACACCAGACGGGCTGCGGCGTTCTGGATGAGTTGTAGGGGTTTAATGGCACAGGCAGGGAGCCCAGCCAACAGCGAGTTGCAGTAATCCAGACGGGAGATGACAAGTGCCTGGATTAGGACCTGCGCCGCTTCCTGTGTGAGGCAGGGTCGTACTCTGCGGATGTTGTAGAGCATGAACCTACAGGAACGGGCCACCGCCTTGATGTTGGTGGAGAACGACAGGGTGTTGTCCAGGATCACTCCAAGGTTCTTAGCGCTCTGGGAGGAGGACACAATGGAGTTGTCAACCGTGATGGCGAGATCATGGAACGGACAGTCCTTCCCCGGGAGGAAGAGCAGCTCCGTCTTGCCGAGGTTCAGCTTGAGGTGGTGATCCGTCATCCACACTGATATGTCTGCCAGACATGCAGAGATGCGATTCGCCACCTGGTTATCAGAAGGGGGAAAGGAGAAGATTAATTGTGTGTCGTCTGCATAGCAATGATAGGAGAGACCATGTGAGGTTATGACAGAGCCAAGTGACTTGGTGTATAGCGAGAATAGGAGAGGGCCTAGAACAGAGCCCTGGGGGACACCAGTGGTGAGAGCGCGTGGTGAGGAGACAGATTCTCGCCACGCCACCTGGTAGGAGCGACCTGTCAGGTAGGACGCAATCCAAGCGTGGGCCGCGCCGGAGATGCCCAACTCGGAGAGGGTGGAGAGGAGGATCTGATGGTTCACAGTATCGAAGGCAGCCGATAGGTCTAGAAGGATGAGAGCAGAGGAGAGAGAGTTAGCTTTAGCAGTGCGGAGCGCCTCCGTGATACAGAGAAGAGCAGTCTCAGTTGAGTGACTAGTCTTGAAACCTGACTGATTTGGATCAAGAAGGTCATTCTGAGAGAGATAGCAGGAGAGCTGGCCAAGGACGGCACGTTCAAGAGTTTTGGAGAGAAAAGAAAGAAGGGATACTGGTCTGTAGTTGTTGACATCGGAGGGATCGAGTGTAGGTTTTTTCAGAAGGGGTGCAACTCTCGCTCTCTTGAAGACGGAAGGGACGTAGCCAGCGGTCAAGGATGAGTTGATGAGCGAGGTGAGGTAAGGTAGAAGGTCTCCGGAAATGGTCTGGAGAAGAGAGGAGGGGATAGGGTCAAGCGGGCAGGTTGTTGGGCGGCCGGCCGTCACAAGACGCGAGATTTCATCTGGAGAGAGAGGGGAGAAAGAGGTCAAAGCACAGGGTTGGGCAGTGTGAGCAGAACCAGCGGTGTCGTTTGACTTAGCAAACGAGGATCGGATGTCGTCGACCTTCTTTTCAAAATGGTTGACGAAGTCGTCTGCAGAGAGGGAGGAGGGGGGGGGGGGAGGGGGAGGAGGATTCAGGAGGGAGGAGAAGGTGGCAAAGAGCTTCCTAGGGTTAGAGGCAGATGCTTGGAATTTAGAGTGGTAGAAAGTGGCTTTAGCAGCAGAGACAGAAGAGGAAAATGTAGAGAGGAGGGAGTGAAAGGATGCCAGGTCCGCAGGGAGGCGAGTTTTCCTCCATTTCCGCTCGGCTGCCCGGAGCCCTGTTCTGTGAGCTCGCAATGAGTCGTCGAGCCACGGAGCGGGAGGGGAGGACCGAGCCGGCCTGGAGGATAGGGGACATAGAGAGTCAAAGGATGCAGAAAGGGAGGAGAGGAGGGTTGAGGAGGCAGAATCAGGAGATAGGTTGGAGAAGGTTTGGGCAGAGGGAAGAGATGATAGGATGGAAGAGGAGAGAGTAGCGGGGGAGAGAGAGCGGAGGTTGGGACGGCGCGATACCATCCGAGTAGGGGCAGTGTGGGAAGTGTTGGATGAGAGCGAGAGGGAAAAGGATACAAGGTAGTGGTCGGAGACTTGGAGGGGAGTTGCAATGAGGTTAGTGGAAGAACAGCATCTAGTAAAGATGAGGTCAAGCGTATTGCCTGCCTTGTGAGTAGGGGGGGAAGGTGAGAGGGTGAGGTCAAAAGAGGAGAGGAGTGGAAAGAAGGAGGCAGAGAGGAATGAGTCAAAGGTAGACATGGGGAGGTTAAAGTCACCCAGAACTGTGAGAGGTGAGCCGTCCTCGGGAAAGGAGCTTATCAAGGCATCAAGCTCATTGATGAACTCTCCAAGGGAACCTGGAGGGCGATAAATGATAAGGATGTTAAGCTTGAAAGGGCTGGTAACTGTGACAGCATGGAATTCAAAGGAGGCGATAGACAGATGGGTAAGGGGAGAAAGAGAGAATGACCACTTGGGAGAGATGAGGATCCCGGTGCCACCACCCCGCTGACCAGAAGGTCTCGGGGTGTGCGAGAACACGTGGGCAGACGAAGAGAGAGCAGTAGGAGTAGCAGTGTTATCTGTGGTGAGCCATGTTTCCGTCAGTGCCAGGAAGTCGAGGGACTGGAGGGACGCATAGGCTGAGATGAGCTCTGCCTTGTTGGCCGCAGATCGGCAGTTCCAGAGGCTACCGGAGACCTGGAACTCCACGTGGGTCGTGCGGGCTGGGACCACCAGGTTAGGGTGGGCGCGGCCACGCGGTGTGAAGCGTTTGTATGGTCTGTGCAGAGAGGAGAGAACAGGGATAGACAGACACATGGTTGACAGGCTACAGAAGAGGCTACGCTAATGCAAAGGAGATTAGAATGACAAGTGGGCTACACGTCTCGAATGTTCAGAAAGTTAAGCTTACGTTGCAAAAAAAATAAAAATAAAATACAAGATCTTATTGACTAAAATGATATAGTACTGCTGGCTGGTGAAGTAGCCTGGCTAGCAGTGGCTACGTTGTTGAAAGTGAAGCTGGCTAGGTAACCTCGACAATTTCACTAAATTTCTCTAAACTACACAATTATCATGGATACAAGGACAGCAAAGACAACTAGCTAACACTACGCTAATCAAGTCGTTCCGTTGTAATGTAAGTTTCTACAGTGCTGCTATTCGGTAGAAGTTGGCTAGCTAGCAGTGTTGGCTAGGTAGGAGGACGGCAGCGCGGCAGGCGAAAAATAGCTGGCTAGCTAACCGATAATTACTCAAAGCTACACAATTATCTTAGATACAAAGATAGCAAAGAAAATTATGTAGCTAGCTAACACTACGCAAGTCAAGTCGTTCCGTTGTAATGTAATCGTTTCTACAGTGCTGCTAATCGGTGGCTAGCTGGCTAGCTAGCAGGGTTGACTACGTTACGTTACGTTAGGGCGAGAATACCTGGCTAGCGAACCTCAGCGAACCTTGATAACTACACAATTGTCACCGATACAAAGACGGCTATGTAGCCAGCTAAGTAGCTAGCTAAGATCGAACAAATACAAATCAAAGATAGCAAAGACAACTGTGTAGTCAGCCAACACTACACTGATCAAGTCGTTCCGTTGTAATGCGCTCGTTTCTACAATGCTGCTATTCGGTGGCAAGCTGGCTAGCTAGCAGTGTTGGCTACGTTGCGTTACGTTAGGGCGAAAATAGCTGGCTGGCGAACCTCAATGACTACACAATTATGTTTGATGCAAAGACGGCTATGTAGCTAGCTAAGATCAAACAAATCAAACCGTTGTACTGTAATGAAAATGAAAATCAGACCGTTGTACTATAATGAAATGTAATGAAAAGTTATACTACTATTCGGTAGACGGTGGACGTTTGCTAGCTGCTGGGCAGATAGCAGTGTGGACTACGATAGACGACGGAATACGATAATTGCGCAATTATCTTTTATACACAGACGGCTAAGTAGCTAGCTAAGAAGAAATTGCTAAGGTTAGACAAATTAAACCGTTGTACTATAATGAAATGTAATGAAATGTAATGAAAAGTTATACTACCTGCAGAGCGAATGCAAATGCGACCGCTCGCTCCAAACCGGATGATGTCGATATAGGACTCGTTTTACTGTGGATATAGATACTTTTGTACTTGTTTCCTCCAGCATCTTCACAGGGTCCTTTGCTGTTGTTCTGGGATTGAATTGCACTTTTCACAAAGTACGTTCATCTCTAGGAGACAGAACCCGTCTCCTTCCTGAGCGGTATGACAGCTGCATGGTCCCATGGTGTTTATACTTGCGTACTATCGTTTATACAGATGAACGTGGTACCTTCAGGCATTTGGATATTGTTCCCAAGGATGAACCAGACTTGTGGAGGTCTACAATTTTTTCTGAGGTCTTGATTTCTTTTGATTTTCATATGATGTCAAGCGAAGAGGCACTGAGTTTGAAGGTAGGCCTTGAAATACATCCACAGGTACACCTCCAATTGACTCAAATGATGTCAGAAGCTTCTAAAGCCATGACATAATTTTTCTGGAATTTTCCAAGCTGTTTAAAGGCACAGTCAACTTAGTGTATGTAAACTTCTGACCCACTGGAATTGTAATACAGTGAATTATAAATGAAATAATCTGTCTGTAAACAATTGTTGGAAAAATTACTTGTGTCATGCACAAAGTAGATGTCCTAACCGACTTGCCAAAACTATAGTTTGTTAACAAGACATTTGTGGAGTGGTTGAAAAACGTGTTTTAATGACTCCAACCTAACTGCATGTAAACTTCCGACTTCAACTGTACATATGAGATGAGTAATGTAAGATATGTACACATTATGAAAATGGCATTGTTTAAAATGACTAGTGAGTCTCTATGTAGGCAGCAGCCTCTCTGAGTTAGTTATTGCCGTTTAGCAGTCTGATGGACTTGAGATATAAGCTGTTTTTAAGCCTCTCGGTCTCGGTCCCAGCAGTAGCTCGGGTGGTTGTTGTCCTTGATCTTTTTGGCCTTCCTGTGACATCGGTGCTGTAGGTGTCCTGGAGGGCAGGTAGTTTGCCCCCGGTAATACGTTGTGCAGACCTCACCACCCTCTGGAGAGCCTTGCGGTTGTGGGCGGTGCAGTTGCCATACAAGGCAGTGATACAGCCCGACAGGATGCTCTCGATTGTGCATCTGTAAAAGTTTATCAGGGTTTTAGGTGACAAGCCAAAATTCTTCAGCTTCCTGAAGTTGAAGAGGCCCAGTTGTGCCTTCTTCACCACACTATCTATGTGGGTGAACCATTTCAGTTTGTCTGTGATGTGTACGCCGAGGAACTTAAAACTTTCCACCTTCTCCACTACTGTCCCTTCGATGTGGATAGGGTGCTGCTCCCTCTGCTGTTTCCTGAAGTCCAAGATAACATCCTTTGTTTTGTTGACGTTGAGTGAGAGGTTGTTTTCCTGACACCATACTCTGAGTGCCCTCACCTCCTCCCTGTAGGTTGTCTTGTCATTGTTGGTAATCAAGCCCACTACCATTGTGTTGTCTGCAAACTTGATAATAGAGTTGGAGGTGTGCATGGCCATGCAGTCATGGGTGAACAGGGAGTACAGGAGGGGGTTGAGCACGCACCCTTGTGGGGCCACAGTGTTGAGGGTCAGCGAAGTGGAGATGTTGTTTCCTACCTTCACCACCTGGGGGCAGCCCGTCAGAAAGTCCAGGACCCAATTGCACAGGTTGAGACCTAGGGCCTCCAGCTTAATGATGAGCTTGGAGGGTACTATGGTGTTGAATGCTGAGCTGTAGTCAATGATTTTTTTTTTTACATAGGTATTCCTCTTGTTCAGATGGGATAGGGCACTGTGCAGTGTGATGGCGATTGATCATCTGTGGACCTGTTGGGGCGATATGCAAACTGAAGTGGGTCTAGGGTGGCAGGTAAGGTGGAGGTAATATGATCCTTGACTAGTCTCTCAAGCACTTCATGATGACAGAAGTGAGTGCTTTTGTGGGTACAGGAACAATGGTGGCCATCTTGAAGCATGTGGGGACAGCAGACCGATTTAATATGTCCGTAAACACACCAGCCAGTTGGTCTGCGCATGCTCTGAGGAAGCGGCTAGGGATGTCGTCTGGGCCAGCAGCCTTGCAAGGGTTAACACGTTTAAATGTCTTAATCACGTCGGCCACGGAAAAGGAGAGGGCCCACAGTCCTTGTTAGCGAGCCGCATCGGTGGCACTGTATTATCCTCAAAGCGGGCAAAGGAGGTGTTTAGTTTGTCTGGAAGCAATACATTGGTGTCCGTGACGTGGCTGGTTTTCTTTTTGTAATCCGTAATTGCCTGTAGACCCTGCCACATACATCTCGTGTCTGAGCCATTGAATTGCAACTCCACTTTGTCCCTATATCGACATTTCGCTTGTTTGATTGCCTTGCGGAGGGAATAACTGCACTTTTTATATTCGGCCATATTCCTGGTCCTCTTTCCATGGTTAAATATGGTGGTTCACACCTTCAGTTTTGTGCGAATTCCGCCATCCATCCATGGTTTTTGGTTAGGGTAGGTTTAATTAGTCATCTCCAATGCGCTTCCTTATAAACTCACTCACTGAGTCAGCGTATAGATCGATGTTATTCTCTGAGGCTGCCCGGAACATTTCCCAGTCCCCGTGATCAAAACAATCTTGAAGTGTGGATTCCGATTGGTCAGACCAGCATTGAATGGTTCTAGTCACGGGTACATCCTGTTTAAATGTCTGCCTATAGGATGGTTGGAGCAAGATGGAGTCATGGTTGGATTTGCTGAAGGGAGGGCGAGGGAGGGCCTTGTATGCATCGTGGAAGTTAGAGTAGCAATGGTTCAGTGTATTGCCCACGCGAGGGCTGCAATCAATATGCTGATAGAATTTAGGTAGCCTTGTTCTCAAATTTGCTTTGTTAAATTCCCCAGGTACAACAAATGCAGCCTCAGAATATATGGTTTCCAGTTTACATAGAGTCCAGTGAAGTTCCTTGAGGGCCGTCGTGGTATCTGTTTGAGGGGTTATATACACAGCTGTGACGATAGCTGATGAGAATTCTCTTGGGAGATAATATGGTTGGCATTTGATTGTAAGGAATTCTAGGTCAGGTGAACAGAAGGACTTGAGTTCCTGTACGTTGTTATGATTACAGCATGAGTTGTTAATCATGAAGCATACACCCCTGCCCTTCTTCTTCTCAGAGAGATGTTTATTTCTGACGGCGCGACGCATTAAGTAACCCGGTGGCTGTACCGACTCAGACAACATATCCCGAGAGAGCCATGTTTACGTGAAACAGAGAATGTTGCAATCTCTGATGTCTCTCTGGAAGGCAAGCCTTGCCCTAATTTCGTCCACCTTGTTGTCTAGAGACTGGACTTTGGCGAGTAGTATACTTGGAAGCTGTGGGCGGCGTGCACGCCTTTCGAAGCCTGACCAGGAGGCAGCTCCATCTAACTCTTCTGCGGCGACGTTCTTTTGGGTCGGCCTCTGGGATTACTTGGGATTACTTGCTGACCATCTCTGTCGGCGCAGTCATTGAACGTCAATTTGTGGTTTTGATATCCGTTCATCATGATCCGTTACACCTCATAGCACAAATAACTGCTGAATACTAATATAGAAATATAATGTTCTTTCTTCAAACATGCACATAACATTCTGTAAAAGTATAATAAAGTATAATAATAGTAGTATAATAATTAAAAAATGTAATTACCCCCAAGAAAATGTAGTAAATTAAATACAATTTCCCTTGTTGTTTTTACTCACAAATGTACATTTTCAAATGTAATGTGCTTTGAACAAGTTAAAATGAAGTAAGCTATTCAAATATTGAAGTAAAAACAGAAAATCATAGATTTTTGGGGGTAATATTTACAGTGTAACTTCTTGCAAATCTACACATTTTGCCATTTGGCAGAGAGAAACATTTTCAGTTTTAAAGCTAATTTCCTGTCATTCTAAAAATGTTACCATGAATAATGACGTGTTTATATGCTATCCTCCCAGGGGCTTTTTGGGGAGTGTCCTACGCCACTGAACATGACAACATACAAATATGCGCAAACAAATTATATCATGTCCACTGAGAATGTGTGTTTGTGTGTTTGAAAACAGTGGCTTGGGCTTGGCTGTTTACCTAGGGAGTCAGCTCTCCCTCTCCCCCCCCTCTCTCTCTCTCTTTCTCTCTTTCTCTCTCTCTTTCTCTCTTTCTCTCTCTCTGTTATCTGGACAATTAGCCTCTCCCACTGGCATACACAGCTACAGCACTGTCAACACACACACTGATAACACTGTCTGAGGGCCTACACACACACACACACACACACACGCACACACACAAAGACACGCACACATAAACACAGACTAGCACACAAAGACACACACGCACGCATACACACACACGTGCGTACACACATGTGTACACACACACCGACAGGGTGTTGCCAGAGGTGTCACCTCAGTGTACCTGTTGAACACTGATTCCCATTTTGCGAAGAGGTACACACACAGTGCATCTGCTAGCTGTAATGAATAGTGCTGTCTGAAAGGTCAGACCCAGAGGACACATTCAGCACTTAACCTTTCTACAGCATCATAACACTTTCATTACACACACACACACACACACACACACACACACACACACACACACACACACACACACACACACACACACACACACACACACACACACACACACACACACACAGCCGGAGTGTAAGAGACAGGGACATTTGCATATGTTGTTAACTTTGGGACTGGGGGGCAGTATTGAGTAGCTTGGATAATAAGGTGCCCAGAGTAAACTGCCTGCTACTCAGGCCCAAAAGCTATATTATGCATATAATTAGTAGATCTGGATAGAAAACACTCTGAAGTTTATAAAACTGGTTGAATGATGTCTGTGAGTATAACAGAACTCATTAGGCAGGCAAAAACCTGAGAAAAAAATCCAACCCGGAAGTGGGTAATCTGAGGTTTGTAGTTTTTCAAGTCATTGCCTATCGAATATACAGTGTCTATGGGGTCATATTGCACCTCCTAAGGCAGAGTGCCATGAGCTCAGTCTCATGCGCTCCCGTGAGAGGTAGCTGCGTTCCTTTTCCTTTCTAAAGACAAAGGAATTCTCTGGTTGAAACATTATTGAAGATTTATGATAAAAACATCCTAAGGATTGATTCTATACATCGTTTGACATGTTTCTACGAACTGTAATATGACTTTTCGTCTGAACTTTCGCCTGGACTTGCCCGCGCCTCCTGAGTTTGGATTTGTGTAGTAAACACGCAAACAAAAAGGAGGTATTTGGACATAAATTATGGACTTTAAACAAACCTTTATTGTGGAACTGGGATTCCTGGGAGTGCATTCTGATGAAGATCATCAAAGGTAAGTGAATATTTATAATGCTATTTCTGACTTTTGTGACACCTCTCCTTCTTTGGAAAATGGCTGATTGTTTTTCTGTGACTTGGCGCTTACCAATAATAATCGCAAAGTGTGCTTTCGCCGTAAAGCGTTTTTGAAATCTGACACAGCGGTTGCATAAAGGAGAAGTTTATCTATATTTCCATGAATAACACTTGTATCTTTTATCAATGTTTATGATGAGTATTTCTGTAATTTGATGTGGCTCTCTGCACTTTCACCAGATGCTTGTTTGAGACAATGCATTTCTGACCATAACACACCAATTTCAAATTAGGTTTTTGGACATAAAAATTTACTTTATCGAACAAAACACACATTTATTGTGTAACATGAAGTCCTGTGAGTGCCATCTGATGAAGATCATCAAAGGTTAGGGATTAATTTAATCGCTATTTCTGACTTTTGTGAGGGCTCTCCTTGGCTGGAAAATGGCTTTATGGTTTTCTGTGACTAGGTGCTGACCTAACATAATCGTTTGGTGTGCTTTCGCCGTAAAGCCTATTTGAAATCGGACACTGTGGCTGGATTTACAAGAAGTTTATCTTTAAAATGGTGTCAAATACTTGTATGTTTGAGGAATTTTAATAATGGGATTTCTGTTGTTTTGAATTTGGCGCCCTGCAAATTCACTGGCTGTTGACGCTAGCGTCCCACATATCCCAGAGAAGTTAATTACAGCGATGTGGAGGTGGACAGAAACATATCCAAAACATAAAACAAATCTGGTGATACTTTCTATTATTCCTAAAGTCTGCCTGAGAACAAACTATCACTAATTGGCTTGTAGGAATTTACAACAGAGTTTAGGATTGAGTAGGAGCGAGAGAAAGGACTGAGAGAGAGAGTGAGAGAGAGAGAGAGAGAGAGAGAGAGAGAGAGAGAGAGAGAGAGAGAGAGAGAGAGAGAGAGAGAGAGAGAGAGAGAGAGAGAGAGAGAGAGAGAGAGAGAGAGAGAGAGAGAGAGAGAGAGAGAGAGAGAGAGAGAGAGAGAGAGAGAGAGAGAGAGAGAGAGAGAGAGAGAGAGAGAGAGAGAGAGAGAGAGAGAGACCGAGGAGGGACTGGAGACTGGTGGGGGGAGCTGGAATGAGGATACCTTAGTCATCGTCCCATGAGGCCTCCTACTGTGCTAAATTGAAATTATGTTTCTGTACATGCTGTTACAGAGAAAGACATAGGGGAGGAGGGGGAGAGATGGGGATGACTCATGGGGGTGATGGGGTAAGAAGACAACGGGGAGAAGATGGGGAGACGGGGAGGAGAGAGGTGGGATGTATTCTCCAATCTGCAGAATGAATCAGTGTTTACTAATGAGAAAGGGGACGTGTCCCTACAGCCCATGGATTATTGAGATTAGCAGAAAGCCCTCCTCCATCTCCCCACCCAGACAGGAGCAGCGGCTGTCTTTACATCCCATCCCTACGGAGAACACTGGAATGAATCAGCTCATCACAGTCGTTCCAGAGGTGGAGAAGAGAAGCCCTCTTTCTGAGAGGGGGATGATGAGAGGGAGAGACAGAGGGGAAGAGAGAGAAAGAGGCAGAGATAGAGAAAGAGGCAGAGATAAAGAGGAAGAGAGAAAAATAGGCATTGAGAGAGAGGCAGAGTGAGAGAGATATCCTAACATGGTGAATATCTGTGATGTCTCTGATGTGAACCAGCTGGTACGTCCTTGAAGACCACCTTCAGTACTGTTGTTTTTCTTCCCTCCTTGAAGATAACAATCTCTAACCATTTACACACATTATACAAATTACAACTACTTCATGTCCAATGCAAATGATGCCTAATTGGTTCCAGCAATTTAAACAGTTCTCAATGGTAGCTAATCTGAGAGAATTAAAGATGGCCAAACATTGCCCTTTCCTGCAGCCAAATTACCAAATCACTCTCTAGTGGCCTCGTGGGTGGAATGCTATAAATATTTTTCATAGTTTCATAATGTTTCTATGTCAAACGGTTTTGTTATATGTGAACAGTTTTAGGAAGCTAGGCGTATGTCGCATAACTCCCTCCATTCAGTCAGACAACCATACCTCCCTCCATTCAGTCAGACAACCATACCTCCCTCCATTCAGTCAGACAACCATACCTCCCTCCATTCAGTCAGACAACCATACCTCCCTCCATTCAGTCAGACAACCATACCTCCCTCCATTCAGTCAGATAACCAAACCTCCCTCCATTCAGACAGACAACCATACCTCCCTCCATTCAGTCAGATAACCATACCTCCCTCCATTCAGTCAGACAACCATACCTCCCTCCATTCAGTCAGACAACCATACATCCCTCCATTCAGTCAGACAACCATACCTCCCTCCGTTCAGTCAGACAACCATACCTCCCTCCGTTCAGTCAGACAACCATACCTCCCTCCATTCAGTCACACAACCATACGTTCCTCCTATCAGTCAGACAACCATACCTCCCTCCGTTCAGTCAGACAACCATACATCCCTCCATTCAGTCAGACAACCATACCTCCCTCCATTCAGTCAGATAACCATACCTCCCTCCATTCAGTCAGACAACCATACCTCCCTCCATTCAGTCAGACAACCATACCTCCCTCCATTCAGTCAGACAACCATATCTCCCTCCATTCAGTCAGACAACCATACCTCCCTCCATTCAGTCAGACAACCATACCTCCCTCCATTCAGTCAGACAACCATACCTCCCTCCATTCAGTCAGACAACCATACCTCCCTCCATTCAGTCAGACAACCATACCTCCCTCCATTCAGACAGACAACCATACCTCCCTCCATTCAGTCAGACAACCATACCTCCCTCCATTCAGTCAGACAACCATACCTCCCTCCATTCAGTCAGACAACCATACCTCCCTCCATTCAGTCAGATAACCATACCTCCCTCCATTCAGTCAGACAACCATACCTCCCTCCATTCAGTCAGATAACCATACCTCCCTCCATTCAGACAGACAACCATACCTCCCTCCATTCAGTCAGATAACCATACCTCCCTCCATTCAGTCAGACAACCATACATCCCTCCATTCAGTCAGACAACCATACCTCCCTCCGTTCAGTCAGACAACCATACCTCCCTCCATTCAGTCAGACAACCATACATCCCTCCATTCAGTCAGACAACCATACCTCCCTCCATTCAGTCAGACAACCATACCTCCCTCCGTTCAGTCAGACAACCATACCTCCCTCCATTCAGTCACACAACCATACGTTCCTC
The DNA here is from genome assembly GCF_029448725.1 of Salvelinus fontinalis. Lineage (NCBI taxonomy): Eukaryota > Metazoa > Chordata > Actinopteri > Salmoniformes > Salmonidae > Salvelinus > Salvelinus fontinalis. The sequence continues at coordinate 217,128 of NW_026600228.1, forward strand.
CTATCAGTCAGACAACCATACCTCCCTCCGTTCAGTCAGACAACCATACATCCCTCCATTCAGTCAGACAACCATACCTCCCTCCATTCAGTCAGATAACCATACCTCCCTCCATTCAGTCAGACAACCATACCTCCCTCCGTTCAGTCAGACAACCATACCTCCCTCCATTCAGTCAGACAACCATACCTCCCTCCGTTCAGTCAGACAACCACACCTCCCTCCATTCAGTCAGACAACCATACCTCCCTCCATTCAGTCAGATAACCATACCTCCCTCCATTCAGTCAGACAACCATACCTCCCTCCGTTCAGTCAGACAACCATACCTCCCTCCATTCAGTCAGACAACCATACCTCCCTCCGTTCAGTCAGATAACCATACCTCCCTCCATTCAGACAGACAACCATACCTCCCTCCATTCAGTCAGATAACCATACCTCCCTCCATTCGGTCAGACAACCATACCTCCCTCCAATCAGTCAGACAACCATACCTCCCTCCCTCCATTCAGACAGACAACCATACCTCCCTCCATTCAGTCAGACAACCATACCTCCCTCCATTCAGTCAGACAACCATACCTCCCTCCCTCCATTCAGACAGACAACCATACCTCCCTCCATTCAGTCAGACAACCATACCTCCCTCCGTTCAGTCAGACAACCATACCTCCCTCCATTCAGTCAGATAACCATACCTCCCTCCATTCAGACAGACAACCATACCTCCCTCCATTCAGACAGACAACCATACCTCCCTCCATTCAGTCAGACAACCATACCTCCCTCCATTCAGTCAGACAACCATACCTCCCTCCGTTCAGTCAGACAACCATACCTCCCTCCATTCAGTCAGATAACCATACCTCCCTCCATTCAGTCAGACAACCATACCTCCCTCCGTTCAGTCAGACAACCATACCTCCCTCCATTCAGTCAGACAACCATACCTCCCTCCATTCAGTCAGACAACCATACCTCCCTCCGTTCAGTCAGACAACCATACCTCCCTCCATTCAGTCAGACAACCATACCTCCCTCCATTCAGTCAGACAACCATACCTCCCTCCATTCAGTCAGACAACCATACCTCCCTCCATCCGTTCAGTCAGACAACCATACCTCCCTCCATTCAGTCAGACAACCATACCTCCCTCCCTCCATTCAGTCAGATAACCATACCTCCCTCCGTTCAGTCAGACAACCATACCTCCCTCCATTCAGTCAGACAACCATACATCCCTCCATTCAGTCAGACAACCATACCTCCCTCCGTTCAGTCAGACAACCATACCTCCCTCCATTCAGTCAGACAACCATACCTCCCTCCATTCAGTCAGACAACCATACCTCCCTCCATTCAGTCAGACAACCATACCTCCCTCCATTCAGTCAGACAACCATACCTCCCTCCATTCAGTCAGACAACCATACCTCCCTCCCTCCATTCAGTCAGACAACCATGCCTCCCTCCGTTCAGTCAGACAACCATACCTCTCTCCATTCAGTCAGACAACCATACATCCCTCCATTCAGTCAGACAACCATACCTCCCTCCGTTCAGTCAGACAACCATACCTCCCTCCGTTCAGTCAGACAACCATACCTCCCTCCATTCAGTCACACAACCATACGTTCCTCCCATCAGTCAGACAACCATACCTCCCTCCGTTCAGTCAGACAACCATACCTCCCTCCCTCCATTCAGTCAGACAACCATGCCTCCCTCCGTTCAGTCAGACAACCATACCTCCCTCCATTCAGTCAGACAACCATACATCCCTCCATTCAGTCAGACAACCATACCTCCCTCCGTTCAGTCAGACAACCATACCTCCCTCCGTTCAGTCAGACAACCATACCTCCCTCCATTCAGTCACACAACCATACGTTCCTCCCATCAGTCAGACAACCATACCTCCCTCCGTTCAGTCAGACAACCATACATCCCTCCATTCAGTCAGACAACCATACCTCTCTCCATTCAGACAGACAACCATACCTCCCTCCATTCAGTCAGACAACCATACCTCCCTCCGTTCAGTCAGATAACCATACCTCCCTCCATTCAGACAGACAACCATACCTCCCTCCATTCAGTCAGATAACCATACCTCCCTCCATTCAGTCAGACAACCATACCTCCCTCCATTCAGTCAGATAACCATACCTCCCTCCCTCCATTCAGACAGACAACCATACCTCCCTCCATTCAGTCAGACAACCATACCTCCCTCCGTTCAGTCAGACAACCATACCTCCCTCCATTCAGTCAGATAACCATACCTCCCTCCATTCAGACAGACAACCATACCTCCCTCCATTCAGACAGACAACCATACCTCCTCCCATTCAGTCAGACAACCATACCTCCCTCCATTCAGTCAGACAACCATACCTCCCTCCGTTCAGTCAGACAACCATACCTCCCTCCATTCAGTCAGATAACCATACCTCCCTCCATTCAGTCAGACAACCATACCTCCCTCCGTTCAGTCAGACAACCATCTCCATTCAGTCAGACAACCATACCTCCCTTCATTCAGTCAGACAACCATACCTCCCTCTGTTCAGTCAGACAACCATACCTCCCTCCATTCAGTCAGACAACCATACCTCCCTCCATTCAGTCAGACAACCATACCTCCCTCCATTCAGTCAGACAACCATACCTCCCTCCATCCGTTCAGTCAGACAACCATACCTCCCTCCATTCAGTCAGACAACCATACCTCCCTCCCTCCATTCAGTCAGATAACCATACCTCCCTCCATTCAGTCAGACAACCATACCTCCCTCCATTCAGACAGACAACCATACCTCCCTCCATTCAGTCAGACAACCATACCTCCCTCCATTCAGTCAGACAACCATACCTCCCTCCATTCAGACAGACAACCATACCTCCCTCCATTCAGTCAGACAACCATACCTCCCTCCGTTATTGTCAGGTAACCATACCTCCCTCCATTCAGACAGACAACCATACCTCCCTCCATTCAGTCAGATAACCATACCTCCCTCCATTCAGTCAGACAACCATACCTCCCTCCATTCAGTCAGATAACCATACCTCTCTACATTCAGTCAGACAACCATACCTCCCTCCATTCAGTCAGATAACCATACCTCTCTACATTCAGACAGAAAACCATACCTCTCTACATTGTTAGACTACCATAAGCCCATAACCAGGTGTATACTTTTGTTTCAAAGTAGAATTGCTTAAGACTACCAAGAAACACTCTGTGTGACCCTGATTTAGCCCACTGCAGTAAAAAGTTAAATTACAATTATGTTTCTGTACATCAGTGGTCACCAACCGGTTGATAGTGATTGGTGCATGAGGCAGAAATAATGCAGGGCGACTTGAGTTTCGCCATCAGCTGGAAGATTGTGTCCCCTTTTCTCAGCGGATGCAGAACGGCAGTTCAGTTCTAAAAAGTGAATTATTATGCCCACTCAGCTGTGCCTCACAAGTAATACAACAAATGATCTATTACAAGTGTGATCATTTAAAATATATATCATTTATAAATGATCTGAGAAGAACAACATTGGCAGGGCAATTCAAGCGTAGTCAATATGCAGTGATAAGGTATTGGGCCTATAGACTACTGCACAAAACTCATTGCTACATAACTGTTTTTAATTGGTTAATGTTGCATAGGTTTATGTTTTTTAAATCATGTAAAAAAAAATCTGAGCTGTAGATCTCGGCTTGCATTTTGACTCAGAAAATGATCTTGAACTAAGTGAAGATTGGTGACCACTGGTATACATGCTGTAGCAGAGCAGGACACTGGGGAGGAGGGGGGAGAAGGGGAGACAAGGGGAGGAGAGAGGTGGGATGTATTCTCCAATCTGCAGAATGAATCAGTGATTACTAATGAGAAAGGGGACGTGTCCCTACAACCCATGGATTATTGAGATTAGCAGAAAGCCCTCCTCCATCTCCCCACCCAGACAGGAGCAGCGGCTGTCTTTACATCCCATCCCTACGGAGAACACTGGAATGTATCAGCTCATCACAGTCGTTACAGAGGTGGAGAAGAGAAGCCCTCTTTCTGATGGGGATGATGAGAGAGGGGGAGAGGGAGGGAGAGAGATAAAGAGAGGAAGAGGCATTGAAAGAGAGGCACAAAAGTTCCTGGAACTGTTAATTTATTGATTTATTCTTGTTTATTTCACTTTTGTTTATTGTCTATTTCACATGCATTGGCAATGGCAATGTAAACATGTTTCCCATACCAATAAAGTCCTTTGAATTGAATTGAAATTGAGAGAGAGAGATATCCTAACATGGAAAATATCTGTGATGTCTTTGATGTGAACCAGCTACTATGTCCTTGAAGACCACCTTCAGGACTGTTATTCTTCTTCCCTCCTCAAAGATAACAATCTCTAACCATTTACACACATTATAAAGACTCCAGCAACTGTAGCAGTTCTCAATGGTAGCTAATCTGAGTGAATTAAAGATGGCCAAACATGAGTGTGATGCAACAGAACAACCTACTGTGGGCAATTACATCACTTAATCTGTCCAAACAGCATGAGAGAGATGTAGAGATACACAGAGAGATAGAGAGAGGGGGTAGTAGAAAGAGAGAGAGGAGAGGATAGAGAGAGAGAGGATAGAGAGAGAGAGGGGGGGGGTTGTAGAAAGAGAGAGGGGAGAGAAGAAAGAGAGAGAGGATAGAGAGAGAGAGAGAGGAGTAAGAAAGACAGGAGAGAAGAAACAGAGAGAAAGGGGGAAGAGAGAGAGCGAGAGAGGGAGTAAGGACAGAGAGAAAGCAAGAGAGAAAGAGAAAGAGAGGGGAGTAAGAGGTAAGAGAGATGAGAAAGAGAGAGAAAGGGAGACAGGGGAGAGAGAGAGAGAGAGAGGGAGAGGGAGAGGGAGAGAAAAAGGGGGAGAGAGAGAGGGAGACAGGGGAGAGCGAGAGGGAGAGAGAGGGGGGAGGGAGAGAGGGGGAGAGAGAGAGTGAGAGAGAGGGAGAGAGAGAGGGAGAGAGGGGGAGAGAGAGAGAGAGAGGGAGAGAGAGGGAGACAAGGGAGAGAAAGAGGGGGAGAGAGAGAGGGAGACAGGGGAGAGCGAGAGGGAGAGAGAGGGGGGAGGGAGAGTGGGGGAGAGAGAGAGAGGGAGAGAGAGGGAGACAGGGGAGAGAGAGAGGGGGGAGGGAGAGAGGGGGAGAGAGAGAGAGAGAGAGAGAGAGAGAGAGAGAGAGAGAGAGAGAGAGAGGGAGACAGGGTAGAGAGAGAGGGAGAGAGGGGGGGGAGAGGGGGAGAGAGAGAGAGGAGAGAGAGAGGGAGAGAGGGGGTGAGGGAGAGAGGGGGAGATAGAGAGAGAGGGAGAGAGAGGGAGAGAGAGGGAGACAGGGGAGAGAGAGAGGCGTGTATGTCTAACTGTCAGCTCACATCATAAGCCCTCCAGTGAAGATAGAAGAGATCTGCTGTGTTTTCCCTCAGGACACAATATCTGTGTGTGTGTGTGTGTGTGTGTGTGTGTGTGTGTGTGTGTGTGTGTGTGTGTGTGTGTGTGTGTGTGTGTGTGTGTGTGTGTGTGTGTGTGTGTGTGTGTGTGTGTGTGTGTGTGTGTGTGTGTGTGTGTGTGTGTGTGTGTGTGTGTGTAACGCTTGCATTACTATTTCTGTCTCTCCGGTCGTGATGTTGATTGGGAGTGTAATAGTGCTTCACCTCAGAGAGAGAATTACAGGAACACAGACATGTTGAGAACCGCAGGCACACAGTCAACATAACAAACCCTATGAGAAGCAACATGGCTAATGCATGCAATACATGTGTGGTATATGTTTGGAAAGCAGGACATGCGTGTGTGATCAGTGATGTAGAGATGCCTACAGTAGCTGAGTAAGATTTGGCTCTATTCACTGTACACATGTCATGAGTAACCTTGTCTGAAACCTGAAGACTCATGTTAGCTCCCACAGCTAATACCTTTAGCTCAGTGGGTTATTGTTTTCTCAAGCTACAGGACAACCTTGGTTTGAAACTTGTTCTGTTTGACCAGCTGTGGTGTCGTGGTTATCCCTTTGTGGAGCCCGGACATTCATTGTAAAACATTGTACTATTCTCATGAACGACATCCCTTAAATTCTGCTTTACTTTACTTTTTCATAACTTTCCAGAGCTCATTCAGCTTTCCCTCGACAGTCCATTCCCTCTGAGAAACACTCCATACCTCTCTCTCTCTCTCTCTCTCTCTCGCTCTCTCTCTCTACCTGTCTCTCTCTCTCTTTTTATCTTTCTCTCTATCTCTCTCTCTTCTCAAACATATATCTTATATAAGGAACATATAAAGAGGGGACCAGTTTTAACCACACAGCTCAGTCTGCCACAGATAACAGCTCCACTGTCCTACTCTTCCTGTTGGATTCCCCTGTATTTCCCCTGGTGTTAGCCTATATTTATTCTCCTACGTATTTACGCCATTGTCTCTCAGAGCTGTCGGAACTCACCGGAAAGACAGGTGGAGGGTGGTGAGGAAGAGGAGGGAAGGCGGGGCCACGATTGCTTGGGGCGAGGGCTGCGTGCGTTTGTCTCTCTCCCCCAGAGCGAAAGAAAGAAAGAGAGAAAGAGAGAAAGGAGGAGAGGAACAAAGCATTGCAGTGTGTTAGTCTTAGTCAGGCACATTATATGATGAGTCAGACAACCATATCTCCCTCCCTCCATTCAGTCAGACAACCATACCTCCCTCCATTCAGACAGACAACCATATCTCCCTCCCTCCATTCAGACAGACAACCATATCTCCCTCCATTCAGTCAGACAACCATATCTCCCTCCCTCCATTCAGTCAGACAACCATATCTCCCTCCATTCAGTCAGACAACCATACCTCCCTCCATTCAGACAGACAACCATACCTCCCTCCATTCAGTCAGACAACCATACCTCCCTCCATTCAGACAGACAACCATACCTCCCTCCGTTCAGTCAGACAACCATATCTCCCTCCATTCAGTCAGACAACCATACCTCCCTCCATTCAGACAGACAACCATACCTCCCTCCATTCAGTCAGACAACCATACCTCCCTCCATTCAGACAGACAACCATACCTCCCTCCGTTCAGTCAGACAACCATATCTCCCTCCCTCCATTCAGTCAGACAACCATACCTCCCTCCATTCAGACAGACAACCATACCTCCCTCCATTCAGTCAGACAACCATACCTCCCTCCATCCGTTCAGACAGACAACCATACCTCCCTCCATTCAGTCAGACAACCATACCTCCCTCCATTCAGACAGACAACCATACCTCCCTCCATTCAGTCAGACAACCATACCTCCCTCCAATCAGTCAGACAACCATACCTCCCTCCATTCAGTCAGACAACCATACCTCCCTCCAATCAGTCAGATAACCATACCTCCCTCCATTCAGTCAGATAACCATACCTCCCTCCATTCAGTCACACAACCATACCTCCCTCCATTCAGTCAAACAACCATACCTCCCTCCCTCCATTCAGTCAGACAACCATACCTCCCTCCGTTCAGTCAGACAACCATACCTCCCTCCCTCCATTCAGACAGACAACCATACCTCCTTCCATTCAGTCAGACAACCATACCTCCCTCCATTCAGTAAGACAACCATACCTCCCTCCATTCAGTCGGACAACCATACCTCCCTCCATTCAGTCAGACAACCATACCTCTCTCCATTCAGTCAGACAACCATACCTCCGTCCATTCAGACAGACAACCATACCTCCCTCCAATCAGTCAGACAACCATACATCTCTACATTCAGTCAGACAACCATACCTCCCTCCATTCAGACAGACAACCACACCTCCCTCCATTCAGTCAGACAACCATACCTCCCTCCATTCAGTCAGACAACCATACCTCCCTCCATTCAGTCAGACAACCATACCTCCCTCCATTCAGTCAGACAACCATACCTCCCTCCATTCAGTCAGACAACCATACCTCCCTCCATTCAGTCAGACAACCATACCTCCCTCCCTCCATTCAGTCAGACAACCATACCTCCCTCCGTTCAGTCAGACAACCATACCTCCCTCCATTCAGTTAGACAACCATACCTCCCTCCATTCAGTCAAACAACCACACCTCCCTCCATTTAGTCAGACAACCATACCTCCCTCCCTCCCTTCAGTCAGACAACCATACCTCCTTCCCTCCATTCAGACAGACAACCATACCTCCATCCGTTCAGTCAGACAACCATACCTCCCTCCATTCAGACAGACAACCATACCTCCCTCCATTCAGTCAGACAACCATTACCTCCCTCCATCCGTTCAGACAGACAACCATACCTCCCTCCCTCCATTCAGACAGACAACCATACCTCCCTCCATTCAGTCAGACAACCATACCTCCCTCCATTCAGTCAGACAACCATACCTCCCTCCATTCAGACAGACAACCATACCTCCCTCCATTCAGTCAGACAACCATACCTCCCTCCATTCAGACAGACAACCATACCTCCCTCCATTCAGACAGACAACCATACCTCCCTCCATTCAGTCAGACAACCATACCTCCCTCCAATCAGTCAGACAACCATACCTCCCTCCATTCAGTCAGACAACCATACCTCCCTCCATTCAGTCAGACAACCCTACCTCCCTCCATTCAGTCAGACAACCATACCTCCCTCCGTTCAGTCAGATAACCATACCTCCCTCTGTTCAGTCAGACAACCATACCTCCCTCCATTCAGTCAGACAACCATACCTCCCTCCATTCAGTCAGACAATCATACCTCCCTCCATTCAGTCAGACAACCACACCTCCCTCCGTTCAGTCAGACAACCATACCTCCCTCCATTCAGTCAGACAACCATACCTCCCTCCATCCGTTCAGTCAGACAACCATACCTCCCTCCATTCAGTCAGACAACCATACCTCCCTCCATTCAGTCAGACAACCATACCTCCCTCCATTCAGTCAGACAACCATACCTCCCTCCATTCAGTCAGACAACCACACCTCCCTCCGTTCAGTCAGACAACCATACCTCCCTCCATTCAGTCAGACAACCATACCTCCCTCCATTCAGTCAAACAACCATACCTCCCTCCCTCCATTCAGTCAGACAACCATACCTCCCTCCATTCAGACAGACAACCATACCTCCCTCCGTTCAGTCAGACAACCATATCTCCCTCCCTCCATTCAGTCAGACAACCATACCTCCCTCCATTCAGACAGACAACCATACCTCCCTCCATTCAGTCAGACAACCATACCTCCCTCCATCCGTTCAGACAGACAACCATACCTCCCTCCATTCAGTCAGACAACCATACCTCCCTCCATTCAGACAGACAACCATACCTCCCTCCATTCAGTCAGACAACCATACCTCCCTCCAATCAGTCAGACAACCATACCTCCCTCCATTCAGTCAGACAACCATACCTCCCTCCAATCAGTCAGATAACCATACCTCCCTCCATTCAGTCAGATAACCATACCTCCCTCCATTCAGTCACACAACCATACCTCCCTCCATTCAGTCAAACAACCATACCTCCCTCCCTCCATTCAGTCAGACAACCATACCTCCCTCCGTTCAGTCAGACAACCATACCTCCCTCCCTCCCTCCATTCAGACAGACAACCATACCTCCTTCCATTCAGTCAGACAACCATACCTCCCTCCATTCAGTCAGACAACCATACCTCCCTCCATTCAGTCGGACAACCATACCTCCCTCCATTCAGTCAGACAACCATACCTCTCTCCATTCAGTCAGACAACCATACCTCCGTCCATTCAGACAGACAACCATACCTCCCTCCAATCAGTCAGACAACCATACATCTCTACATTCAGTCAGACAACCATACCTCCCTCCATTCAGACAGACAACCACACCTCCCTCCATTCAGTCAGACAACCATACCTCCCTCCATTCAGTCAGACAACCATACCTCCCTCCATTCAGTCAGACAACCATACCTCCCTCCATTCAGTCAGACAACCATACCTCCCTCCATTCAGTCAGACAACCATACCTCCCTCCATTCAGTCAGACAACCATACCTCCCTCCCTCCATTCAGTCAGACAACCATACCTCCCTCCGTTCAGTCAGACAACCATACCTCCCTCCATTCAGTTAGACAACCATACCTCCCTCCATTCAGTCAAACAACCACACCTCCCTCCATTTAGTCAGACAACCATACCTCCCTCCCTCCCTTCAGTCAGACAACCATTCCTCCTTCCCTCCATTCAGACAGACAACCATACCTCCATCCGTTCAGTCAGACAACCATACCTCCCTCCATTCAGACAGACAACCATACCTCCCTCCATTCAGTCAGACAACCATTACCTCCCTCCATCCGTTCAGACAGACAACCATACCTCCCTCCCTCCATTCAGACAGACAACCATACCTCCCTCCATTCAGTCAGATAACCATACCTCCCTCCATTCAGTCAGACAACCATACCTCCCTCCATTCAGACAGACAACCATACCTCCCTCCATTCAGTCAGACAAACATACCTCCCTCCATTCAGACAGACAACCATACCTCCCTCCATTCAGACAGACAACCATACCTCCCTCCATTCAGTCAGACAACCATACCTCCCTCCAATCAGTCAGACAACCATACCTCCCTCCATTCAGTCAGACAACCATACCTCCCTCCATTCAGTCAGACAACCCTACCTCCCTACATTCAGACAGACAACCATACCTCCCTCCGTTCAGTCAGATAACCATACCTCCCTCTGTTCAGTCAGACAACCATACCTCCCTCCATTCAGTCAGACAACCATACCTCCCTCCATTCAGTCAGACAATCATACCTCCCTCCATTCAGTCAGACAACCACACCTCCCTCCGTTCAGTCAGACAACCATACCTCCCTCCATTCAGTCAGACAACCATACCTCCCTCCATCCGTTCAGTCAGACAACCATACCTCCCTCCATTCAGTCAGACAACCATACCTCCCTCCATTCAGTCAGACAACCATACCTCCCTCCATTCAGTCAGACAACCATACCTCCCTCCATTCAGTCAGACAACCACACCTCCCTCCGTTCAGTCAGACAACCATACCTCCCTCCATTCAGTCAGACAACCATACCTCCCTCCATTCAGTCAAACAACCATACCTCCCTCCCTCCATTCAGTCAGACAACCATACCTCCCTCCCTCCATTCAGACAGACAACCATACCACCCTCCATTCAGTCAGACAACCATACCTCCCTCCATTCAGTCAGACAACCATACCTCCCTCCATTCAGTCAGACAACCATACCTCCCTCCATTCAGTCAGACAACCATACCTCCCTCCATTCAGTCAGACAACCATACCTCCCTCCATTCAGTCAGACAACCATACCTCCCTCCATTCAGTCAGACAACCATACCTCCCTCCATTCAGTCAGACAACCATACCTCCCTCCATTCAGTCAGACAACCATACCTCCCTCCATTCAGTCAGACAACCATACCTCCCTCCATTCAGTCAGACAACTATACCTCACTCCATTCAGACAGACAACCATACCTCCCTCCAATCAGTCAGACAACCATACCTCTCTACATTCAGTCAGACAACCATACCTCCCTCCATTCAGTCAGACAACCTTACCTCCCTCCATTCAGTCAGACAACCATACCTCCCTCCATTCAGACAGACAACCATACCTCCCTCCGTTCAGTCAGACAACCATACCTCCCTCCAATCAGTCAGACAACCATACATCTCTACATTCAGTCAGACAACCATACCTCCCTCCATTCAGACAGACAACCACACCTCCCTCCATTCAGTCAGACAACCATACCTCCCTCCATTCAGTCAGACAACCATACCTCCCTCCATTCAGTCAGACAACTATACCTCCCTCCATTCAGTCAGACAACCATACCTCCCTCCGTTCAGACAGACAACCATACCTCCCTCCGTTCAGTCAGACAACCATACCTCCCTCCATTCAGTTAGACAACCATACCTCCCTCCATTCAGTCAAACAACCACACCTCCCTCCATTTAGTCAGACAACCATACCTCCCTCCCTCCATTCAGTCAGACAACCATACCCCCCTCCACCCGTTCAGTCAGACAACCATACCTCCCTCCATTCAGACAGACAACCATACCTCCCTCCATTCAGTCAAACAACCATACCTCCCTCCATTCAGTCAGACAACCATACCTCCCTCCCTCCATTCAGACAGACAACCATACCTCCCTCCATTCAGTCAGACAACCATACCTCCCTCCATTCAGTCAGACAACCATACCTCCCTCCCTCCATTCAGTCAGACAACCATACCTCCCTCCGTTCAGTCAGACAACCATACCTCCCTCCATTCAGTTAGACAACCATACCTCCCTCCATTCAGTCAAACAACCACACCTCCCTCCATTTAGTCAGACAACCATACCTCCCTCCCTCCCTTCAGTCAGACAACCATACCTCCTTCCCTCCATTCAGACAGACAACCATACCTCCATCCGTTCAGTCAGACAACCATACCTCCCTCCATTCAGACAGACAACCATACCTCCCTCCATTCAGTCAGACAACCATTACCTCCCTCCATCCGTTCAGACAGACAACCATACCTCCCTCCCTCCATTCAGACAGACAACCATACCTCCCTCCATTCAGTCAGACAACCATACCTCCCTCCATTCAGTCAGACAACCATACCTCCCTCCATTCAGACAGACAACCATACCTCCCTCCATTCAGTCAGACAACCATACCTCCCTCCATTCAGACAGACAACCATACCTCCCTCCATTCAGACAGACAACCATACCTCCCTCCATTCAGTCAGACAACCATACCTCCCTCCAATCAGTCAGACAACCATACCTCCCTCCATTCAGTCAGACAACCATACCTCCCTCCATTCAGTCAGACAACCCTACCTCCCTCCATTCAGACAGACAACCATACCTCCCTCCGTTCAGTCAGATAACCATACCTCCCTCTGTTCAGTCAGACAACCATACCTCCCTCCATTCAGTCAGACAACCATACCTCCCTCCATTCAGTCAGACAATCATACCTCCCTCCATTCAGTCAGACAACCACACCTCCCTCCGTTCAGTCAGACAACCATACCTCCCTCCATTCAGTCAGACAACCATACCTCCCTCCATCCGTTCAGTCAGACAACCATACCTCCCTCCATTCAGTCAGACAACCATACCTCCCTCCATTCAGTCAGACAACCATACCTCCCTCCATTCAGTCAGACAACCATACCTCCCTCCATTCAGTCAGACAACCACACCTCCCTCCGTTCAGTCAGACAACCATACCTCCCTCCATTCAGTCAGACAACCATACCTCCCTCCATTCAGTCAAACAACCATACCTCCCTCCCTCCATTCAGTCAGACAACCATACCTCCCTCCCTCCATTCAGACAGACAACCATACCACCCTCCATTCAGTCAGACAACCATACCTCCCTCCATTCAGTCAGACAACCATACCTCCCTCCATTCAGTCAGACAACCATACCTCCCTCCATTCAGTCAGACAACCATACCTCCCTCCATTCAGTCAGACAACCATACCTCCCTCCATTCAGTCAGACAACCATACCTCCCTCCATTCAGTCAGACAACCATACCTCCCTCCATTCAGTCAGACAACCATACCTCCCTCCATTCAGTCAGACAACCATACCTCCCTCCATTCAGTCAGACAACCATACCTCCCTCCATTCAGTCAGACAACTATACCTCACTCCATTCAGACAGACAACCATACCTCCCTCCAATCAGTCAGACAACCATACCTCTCTAAATTCAGTCAGACAACCATACCTCCCTCCATTCAGTCAGACAACCTTACCTCCCTCCATTCAGTCAGACAACCATACCTCCCTCCATTCAGACAGACAACCATACCTCCCTCCGTTCAGTCAGACAACCATACCTCCCTCCAATCAGTCAGACAACCATACATCTCTACATTCAGTCAGACAACCATACCTCCCTCCATTCAGACAGACAACCACACCTCCCTCCATTCAGTCAGACAACCATACCTCCCTCCATTCAGTCAGACAACCATACCTCCCTCCATTCAGTCAGACAACTATACCTCCCTCCATTCAGTCAGACAACCATACCTCCCTCCGTTCAGACAGACAACCATACCTCCCTCCGTTCAGTCAGACAACCATTACCTCCCTCCATCCGTTCAGACAGACAACCATACCTCCCTCCCTCCATTCAGACAGACAACCATACCTCCCTCCATTCAGTCAGACAACCATACCTCCCTCCATTCAGTCAGACAACCATACCTCCCTCCATTCAGACAGACAACCATACCTCCCTCCATTCAGTCAGACAACCATACCTCCCTCCATTCAGACAGACAACCATACCTCCCTCCATTCAGACAGACAACCATACCTCCCTCCATTCAGTCAGACAACCATACCTCCCTCCAATCAGTCAGACAACCATACCTCCCTCCATTCAGTCAGACAACCATACCTCCCTCCATTCAGTCAGACAACCCTACCTCCCTCCATTCAGACAGACAACCATACCTCCCTCCGTTCAGTCAGATAACCATACCTCCCTCTGTTCAGTCAGACAACCATACCTCCCTCCATTCAGTCAGACAACCATACCTCCCTCCATTCAGTCAGACAATCATACCTCCCTCCATTCAGTCAGACAACCACACCTCCCTCCGTTCAGTCAGACAACCATACCTCCCTCCATTCAGTCAGACAACCATACCTCCCTCCATCCGTTCAGTCAGACAACCATACCTCCCTCCATTCAGTCAGACAACCATACCTCCCTCCATTCAGTCAGACAACCATACCTCCCTCCATTCAGTCAGACAACCATACCTCCCTCCATTCAGACAGACAACCATACCTCCCTCCGTTCAGTCAGACAACCATACCTCCCTCCAATCAGTCAGACAACCATACATCTCTACATTCAGTCAGACAACCATACCTCCCTCCATTCAGACAGACAACCACACCTCCCTCCATTCAGTCAGACAACCATACCTCCCTCCATTCAGTCAGACAACCATACCTCCCTCCATTCAGTCAGACAACTATACCTCCCTCCATTCAGTCAGACAACCATACCTCCCTCCGTTCAGACAGACAACCATACCTCCCTCCGTTCAGTCAGACAACCATTACCTCCCTCCATCCGTTCAGACAGACAACCATACCTCCCTCCCTCCATTCAGACAGACAACCATACCTCCCTCCATTCAGTCAGACAACCATACCTCCCTCCATTCAGTCAGACAACCATACCTCCCTCCATTCAGACAGACAACCATACCTCCCTCCATTCAGTCAGACAACCATACCTCCCTCCATTCAGACAGACAACCATACCTCCCTCCATTCAGACAGACAACCATACCTCCCTCCATTCAGTCAGACAACCATACCTCCCTCCAATCAGTCAGACAACCATACCTCCCTCCATTCAGTCAGACAACCATACCTCCCTCCATTCAGTCAGACAACCCTACCTCCCTCCATTCAGACAGACAACCATACCTCCCTCCGTTCAGTCAGATAACCATACCTCCCTCTGTTCAGTCAGACAACCATACCTCCCTCCATTCAGTCAGACAACCATACCTCCCTCCATTCAGTCAGACAATCATACCTCCCTCCATTCAGTCAGACAACCACACCTCCCTCCGTTCAGTCAGACAACCATACCTCCCTCCATTCAGTCAGACAACCATACCTCCCTCCATCCGTTCAGTCAGACAACCATACCTCCCTCCATTCAGTCAGACAACCATACCTCCCTCCATTCAGTCAGACAACCATACCTCCCTCCATTCAGTCAGACAACCATACCTCCCTCCATTCAGTCAGACAACCACACCTCCCTCCGTTCAGTCAGACAACCATACCTCCCTCCATTCAGTCAGACAACCATACCTCCCTCCATTCAGTCAAACAACCATACCTCCCTCCCTCCATTCAGTCAGACAACCATACCTCCCTCCCTCCATTCAGACAGACAACCATACCACCCTCCATTCAGTCAGACAACCATACCTCCCTCCATTCAGTCAGACAACCATACCTCCCTCCATTCAGTCAGACAACCATACCTCCCTCCATTCAGTCAGACAACCATACCTCCCTCCATTCAGTCAGACAACCATACCTCCCTCCATTCAGTCAGACAACCATACCTCCCTCCATTCAGTCAGACAACCATACCTCCCTCCATTCAGTCAGACAACCATACCTCCCTCCATTCAGTCAGACAACCATACCTCCCTCCATTCAGTCAGACAACCATACCTCCCTCCATTCAGTCAGACAACTATACCTCACTCCATTCAGACAGACAACCATACCTCCCTCCAATCAGTCAGACAACCATACCTCTCTAAATTCAGTCAGACAACCATACCTCCCTCCATTCAGTCAGACAACCTTACCTCCCTCCATTCAGTCAGACAACCATACCTCCCTCCATTCAGACAGACAACCATACCTCCCTCCGTTCAGTCAGACAACCATACCTCCCTCCAATCAGTCAGACAACCATACATCTCTACATTCAGTCAGACAACCATACCTCCCTCCATTCAGACAGACAACCACACCTCCCTCCATTCAGTCAGACAACCATACCTCCCTCCATTCAGTCAGACAACCATACCTCCCTCCATTCAGTCAGACAACTATACCTCCCTCCATTCAGTCAGACAACCATACCTCCCTCCGTTCAGACAGACAACCATACCTCCCTCCGTTCAGTCAGACAACCATACCTCCCTCCATTCAGTTAGACAACCATACCTCCCTCCATTCAGTCAAACAACCACACCTCCCTCCATTTAGTCAGACAACCATACCTCCCTCCCTCCATTCAGTCAGACAACCATACCCCCCTCCACCCGTTCAGTCAGACAACCATACCTCCCTCCATTCAGACAGACAACCATACCTCCCTCCATTCAGTCAAACAACCATACCTCCCTCCATTCAGTCAGACAACCATACCTCCCTCCCTCCATTCAGACAGACAACCATACCTCCCTCCATTCAGTCAGACAACCATACCTCCCTCCCTCCATTCAGACAGACAACCATACCTCGCTCCATTCAGTTAGACAACCATACCTCCCTCCATTCAGTCAGACAACCATACCTCCCTCCATTCAGTCAGACAACCATACCTCCCTCCATTCAGTCAGACAACCATACCTCCCTCCATTCAGTTAGACAACCATACCTCCCTACATTCAGTCAGACAACCATACCTCCCTCCATTCAGACAGACAACCATACCTCCCTCCGTTCAGTCAGACAACCATACCTCCCTCCATTCAGACAGACAACCATACCTCCCTCCATTCAGTCAGACAACCATACCTTCCTCCATTCAGACAGACAACCATACCTCCCTCCATTCAGTCAGACAACCATACCTCCCTCCATTCAGTCAGACAACCATACCTCCCTCCGTTCAGTCAGACAACCATACCTCCCTCCAATCAGTCAGACAACCATACATCTCTACATTCAGTCAGACAACCATACCTCCCTCCATTCAGACAGACAACCACACCTCCCTCCATTCAGTCAGACAACCATACCTCCCTCCATTCAGTCAGACAACCATACCTCCCTCCATTCAGTCAGACAACTATACCTCCCTCCATTCAGTCAGACAACCATACCTCCCTCCGTTCAGACAGACAACCATACCTCCCTCCGTTCAGTCAGACAACCATACCTCCCTCCATTCAGTTAGACAACCATACCTCCCTCCATTCAGTCAAACAACCACACCTCCCTCCATTTAGTCAGACAACAATACCTCCCTCCCTCCATTCAGTCAGACAACCATACCTCCCTCCCTCCATTCAGTTAGACAACCATACCTCCCTCCATTCAGTTAGACAACCATACCTCCCTCCATTCAGTCAAACAACCATACCTCCCTCCATTCAGTCAGACAACCATACCCCCCTCCATCCGTTCAGTCAGACAACCATACCTCCCTCCATTCAGACAGACAACCATACCTCCCTCCATTCAGTCAAACAACCATACCTCCCTCCATTCAGTCAGACAACCATAGGGAGGTAAGGTACCTCCCTCCCTCCATTCAGTCAGACAACCATACCTCCCTCCATTCAGTCAGACAACCATACCTCCCTCCATTCAGTCAGACAACCACACCTCCCTCCGTTCAGTCAGACAACCATACCTCCCTCCATTCAGTCAGACAACCATACCTCCCTCCATTCAGTCAAACAACCATACCTCCCTCCCTCCATTCAGTCAGACAACCATACCTCCCTCCCTCCATTCAGACAGACAACCATACCACCCTCCATTCAGTCAGACAACCATACCTCCCTCCATTCAGTCAGACAACCATACCTCCCTCCATTCAGTCAGACAACCATACCTCCCTCCATTCAGTCAGACAACCATACCTCCCTCCATTCAGTCAGACAACCATACCTCCCTCCATTCAGTCAGACAACCATACCTCCCTCCATTCAGTCAGACAACCATACCTCCCTCCATTCAGTCAGACAACCATACCTCCCTCCATTCAGTCAGACAACCATACCTCCCTCCATTCAGTCAGACAACCATACCTCCCTCCATTCAGTCAGACAACTATACCTCACTCCATTCAGACAGACAACCATACCTCCCTCCAATCAGTCAGACAACCATACCTCTCTACATTCAGTCAGACAACCATACCTCCCTCCATTCAGTCAGACAACCTTACCTCCCTCCATTCAGTCAGACAACCATACCTCCCTCCATTCAGACAGACAACCATACCTCCCTCCGTTCAGTCAGACAACCATACCTCCCTCCAATCAGTCAGACAACCATACATCTCTACATTCAGTCAGACAACCATACCTCCCTCCATTCAGACAGACAACCACACCTCCCTCCATTCAGTCAGACAACCATACCTCCCTCCATTCAGTCAGACAACCATACCTCCCTCCATTCAGTCAGACAACTATACCTCCCTCCATTCAGTCAGACAACCATACCTCCCTCCGTTCAGACAGACAACCATACCTCCCTCCGTTCAGTCAGACAACCATACCTCCCTCCATTCAGTTAGACAACCATACCTCCCTCCATTTAGTCAGACAACCATACCTCCCTCCCTCCATTCAGTCAGACAACCATACCCCCCTCCACCCGTTCAGTCAGACAACCATACCTCCCTCCATTCAGACAGACAACCATACCTCCCTCCATTCAGTCAAACAACCATACCTCCCTCCATTCAGTCAGACAACCATACCTCCCTCCCTCCATTCAGACAGACAACCATACCTCCCTCCATTCAGTCAGACAACCATACCTCCCTCCCTCCATTCAGACAGACAACCATACCTCGCTCCATTCAGTTAGACAACCATACCTCCCTCCATTCAGTCAGACAACCATACCTCCCTCCATTCAGTCAGACAACCATACCTCCCTCCATTCAGTCAGACAACCATACCTCCCTCCATTCAGTTAGACAACCATACCTCCCTACATTCAGTCAGACAACCATACCTCCCTCCATTCAGACAGACAACCATACCTCCCTCCGTTCAGTCAGACAACCATACCTCCCTCCATTCAGACAGACAACCATACCTCCCTCCATTCAGTCAGACAACCATACCTTCCTCCATTCAGACAGACAACCATACCTCCCTCCGTTCAGTCAGACAACCATACCTCCCTCCAATCAGTCAGACAACCATACATCTCTACATTCAGTCAGACAACCATACCTCCCTCCATTCAGACAGACAACCACACCTCCCTCCATTCAGTCAGACAACCATACCTCCCTCCATTCAGTCAGACAACCATACCTCCCTCCATTCAGTCAGACAACTATACCTCCCTCCATTCAGTCAGACAACCATACCTCCCTCCATTCAGTTAGACAACCATACCTCCCTCCATTCAGTCAAACAACCACACCTCCCTCCATTTAGTCAGACAACAATACCTCCCTCCCTCCATTCAGTCAGACAACCATACCTCCCTCCCTCCATTCAGTTAGACAACCATACCTCCCTCCATTCAGTTAGACAACCATACCTCCCTCCATTCAGTCAAACAACCATACCTCCCTCCATTCAGTCAGACAACCATACCCCCCTCCATCCGTTCAGTCAGACAACCATACCTCCCTCCATTCAGACAGACAACCATACCTCCCTCCATTCAGTCAAACAACCATACCTCCCTCCATTCAGTCAGACAACCATAGGGAGGTAAGGTACCTCCCTCCCTCCATTCAGTCAGACAACCATACCTCCCTCCATTCAGTCAGACAACCATACCTTCCTCCATTCAGACAGACAACCATACCTCCCTCCATTCAGTCAAACAACCATACCTTCCTCCATTCAGACAGACAACCATACCTCCCTCCATTCAGTCAAACAACCATACCTCCCTCCATTCAGTCAGACAACCATACCTCCCTCCCTCCATTCAGACAGACAACCATACCTCCCTCCATTCAGTCAGACAACCATACCTCCCTCCCTCCATTCAGACAGACAACCATACCTCGCTCCATTCAGTTAGACAACCATACCTCCCTCCATTCAGTCAGACAACCATACCTCCCTCCATTCAGTCAGACAACCATACCTCCCTCCATTCAGTAAGACAACCATACCTCCCTCCATTCAGTTAGACAACCATACCTCCCTACATTCAGTCAGACAACCATACCTCCCTCCATTCAGACAGACAACCATACCTCCCTCCGTTCAGTCAGACAACCATACCTCCCTCCATTCAGACAGACAACCATACCTCCCTCCATTCAGTCAGACAACCATACCTTCCTCCATTCAGACAGACAACCATACCTCCCTCCATTCAGTCAGACAACCATACCTCCCTCCATTCAGTCAGACAACCATACCTCCCTCCGTTCAGTCAGACAACCATACCTCCCTCCGTTCAGTCAGACAACCATACCTCCCTCCGTTCAGTCAGACAACCATACCTCCCTCCGTTCAGTCAGACAACCATACCTCCCTCCTTTCAGTCAGACAACCATACCTCCCTCCATTCAGTCAGACAACCATACCTCCCTCCATTCAGTTAGACAACCATACCTCCCTCCATTCAGTCAAACAACCATACCTCCCTCCATTCAGTCAGACAACCATACCCCCCTCCATCCGTTCAGTCAGACAACCATACCTCCCTCCATTCAGACAGACAACCATACCTCCCTCCATTCAGTCAAACAACCATACCTCCCTCCATTCAGTCAGACAACCATAGGGAGGTAAGGTACCTCCCTCCCTCCATTCAGTCAGACAACCATACCTCCCTCCATTCAGTCAGACAACCATACCTTCCTCCATTCAGACAGACAACCATACCTCCCTCCATTCAGTCAAACAACCATACCTTCCTCCATTCAGACAGACAACCATACCTCCCTCCATTCAGTCAAACAACCATACCTCCCTCCATTCAGTCAGACAACCATACCTCCCTCCCTCCATTCAGACAGACAACCATACCTCCCTCCATTCAGTCAGACAACCATACCTCCCTCCCTCCATTCAGACAGACAACCATACCTCGCTCCATTCAGTTAGACAACCATACCTCCCTCCATTCAGTCAGACAACCATACCTCCCTCCATTCAGTCAGACAACCATACCTCCCTCCATTCAGTAAGACAACCATACCTCCCTCCATTCAGTTAGACAACCATACCTCCCTACATTCAGTCAGACAACCATACCTCCCTCCATTCAGACAGACAACCATACCTCCCTCCGTTCAGTCAGACAACCATACCTCCCTCCATTCAGACAGACAACCATACCTCCCTCCATTCAGTCAGACAACCATACCTTCCTCCATTCAGACAGACAACCATACCTCCCTCCATTCAGTCAGACAACCATACCTCCCTCCATTCAGTCAGACAACCATACCTCCCTCCGTTCAGTCAGACAACCATACCTCCCTCCGTTCAGTCAGACAACCATACCTCCCTCCGTTCAGTCAGACAACCATACCTCCCTCCGTTCAGTCAGACAACCATACCTCCCTCCTTTCAGTCAGACAACCATACCTCCCTCCATTCAGTCAGACAACCATACCTCCCTCCATTCAGTCAGACAACCATACCTCCCTCCATTCAGTCAGACAACCATACCTCCCTCCAATCAGTCATACAACCATACCTCCCTCCATTCAGTCAGACAACCATACCTTCCTCCATTCAGACAGACAACCATACCTCCCTCCATTCAGTCAGACAACCATACCTCCCTCCATTCAGTCAGACAACCATACCTCCCTCCGTTCAGTCAGACAACCATACCTCCCTCCGTTCAGTCAGACAACCATACCTCCCTCCGTTCAGTCAGACAACCATACCTCCCTCCGTTCAGTCAGACAACCATACCTCCCTCCTTTCAGTCAGACAACCATACCTCCCTCCATTCAGTCAGACAACCATACCTCCCTCCATTCAGTCAGACAACCATACCTCCCTCCATTCAGTCAGACAACCATACCTCCCTCCAATCAGTCATACAACCATACCTCCCTCCATTCAGTCAGACAACCATACCTCCCTCCATTCAGTCAGACAACCCTACCTCCCTCCATTCAGTCAGACAACCATACCTCCCTCCGTTCAGTCAGATAACCATACCTCCCTCTGTTCAGTCAGACAACCATACCTCCCTCCATTCAGTCAGACAACCATACCTCCCTCCATTCAGTCAGACAATCATACCTCCCTCCATTCAGTCAGACAACCACACCTCCCTCCGTTCAGTCAGACAACCATACCTCCCTCCATTCAGTCAGACAACCATACCTCCCTCCATTCAGTCAGACAACCATACCTCCCTCCATTCAGTCAGACAACCATACCTCCCTCCATTCAGTCAGACAACCATACCTCCCTCCATTCAGTCAGACAACCACACCTCCCTCCGTTCAGTCAGACAACCATACCTCCCTCCATTCAGTCAGACAACCATACCTCCCTCCTTTCAGTCAAACAACCATACCTCCCTCCCTCCATTCAGTCAGACAACCATACCTCCCTCCCTCCATTCAGACAGACAACCATACCACCCTCCATTCAGTCAGACAACCATACCTCCCTCCATTCAGTCAGACAACCATACCTCCCTCCATTCAGTCAGACAACCATACCTCCCTCTATTCAGTCAGACAACCATACCTCCCTACATTCAATCAGACAACTATACTTCCCTCCATTCAGACAGACAACCATACCTCCCTCCAATCAGTCAGACAACCATACCTCTCTACATTCAGTCAGACAACCATACCTCCCTCCAATCAGTCAGACAACCATACCTCTCTACATTCAGTCAGACAACCATACCTCCCTCCATTCAGTCAGACAACCATACCTCCCTCCATTCAGTCAGACAACCATACCTCCCTCCATTCAGTCAGACAACCATACCTCCCTCCATTCAGTCAGACAACCATACCTCCCTCCATTCAGTCAGACAATCATACCTCCCTCCATTCAGTCAGACAACCACACCTCCCTCCGTTCAGTCAGACAACCATACCTCCCTCCATTCAGTCAGACAACCATACCTCCCTCCATTCAGTCAGACAACCATACCTCCCTCCATTCAGTCAGACAACCATACCTCCCTCCATTCAGTCAGACAACCATACCTCCCTCCATTCAGTCAGACAACCACACCTCCCTCCGTTCAGTCAGACAACCATACCTCCCTCCATTCAGTCAGACAACCATACCTCCCTCTATTCAGTCAAACAACCATACCTCCCTCCCTCCATTCAGTCAGACAACCATACCTCCCTCCCTCCATTCAGACAGACAACCATACCACCCTCCATTCAGTCAGACAACCATACCTCCCTCCATTCAGTCAGACAACCATACCTCCCTCCATTCAGTCAGACAACCATACCTCCCTCCATTCAGTCAGACAACCATACCTCCCTCCATTCAGTCAGACAACCATACCTCCCTCCATTCAGTCAGACAACTATACCTCCCTCCATTCAGACAGACAACCATACCTCCCTCCAATCAGTCAGACAACCATACCTCTCTACATTCAGTCAGACAACCATACCTCCCTCCATTCAGTCAGACAACCTTACCTCCCTCCATTCAGTCAGACAACCATACCTCCCTCCATTCAGACAGACAACCATACCTCCCTCCGTTCAGTCAGACAACCATACCTCCCTCCAATCAGTCAGACAACCATACATCTCTACATTCAGTCAGACAACCATACCTCCCTCCATTCAGACAGACAACCACACCTCCCTCCATTCAGTCAGACAACCATACCTCCCTCCATTCAGTCAGACAACCATACCTCCCTCCATTCAGTCAGACAACTATACCTCCCTCCATTCAGTCAGACAACCATACCTCCCTCCGTTCAGACAGACAACCATACCTCCCTCCGTTCAGTCAGACAACCATACCTCCCTCCATTCAGTTAGACAACCATACCTCCCTCCATTCAGTCAAACAACCACACCTCCCTCCATTTAGTCAGACAACCATACCTCCCTCCCTCCATTCAGTCAGACAACCATACCTCCCTCCCTCCATTCAGACAGACAACCATACCTCCCTCCATTCAGTTAGACAACCATACCTCCCTCCATTCAGTCAAACAACCATACCTCCCTCCATTCAGTCAGACAACCATACCCCCCTCCATCCGTTCAGTCAGACAACCATACCTCCCTCCATTCAGACAGACAACCATACCTCCCTCCATTCAGTCAAACAACCATACCTCCCTCCATTCAGTCAGACAACCATAGGGAGGTAAGGTACCTCCCTCCCTCCATTCAGTCAGACAACCATACCTCCCTCCATTCAGTCAGACAACCATACCTTCCTCCATTCAGACAGACAACCATACCTCCCTCCATTCAGTCAAACAACCATACCTTCCTCCATTCAGACAGACAACCATACCTCCCTCCATTCAGTCAAACAACCATACCTCCCTCCATTCAGTCAGACAACCATACCTCCCTCCCTCCATTCAGTCAGACAACCATACCTCCCTCCCTCCATTCAGACAGACAACCATACCTCCCTCCATTCAGTCAGACAACCATACCTCCCTCCCTCCATTCAGACAGACAACCATACCTCGCTCCATTCAGTTAGACAACCATACCTCCCTCCATTCAGTCAGACAACCATACCTCCCTCCATTCAGTCAGACAACCATACCTCCCTCCATTCAGTCAGACAACCATACCTCCCTCCATTCAGTTAGACAACCATACCTCCCTACATTCAGTCAGACAACCATACCTCCCTCCATTCAGACAGACAACCATACCTCCCTCCGTTCAGTCAGACAACCATACCTCCCTCCATTCAGACAGACAACCATACCTCCCTCCATTCAGTCAGACAACCATACCTTCCTCCATTCAGACAGACAACCATACCTCCCTCCATTCAGTCAGACAACCATACCTCCCTCCATTCAGTCAGACAACCATACCTCCCTCCGTTCAGTCAGACAACCATACCTCCCTCCGTTCAGTCAGACAACCATACCTCCCTCCGTTCAGTCAGACAACCATACCTCCCTCCGTTCAGTCAGACAACCATACCTCCCTCCATTCAGTCAGACAACCATACCTCCCTCCATTCAGTCAGACAACCATACCTCCCTCCATTCAGTCAGACAACCATACCTCCCTCCCTCCATTCAGACAGACAACCATACCTCGCTCCATTCAGTTAGACAACCATACCTCCCTCCATTCAGTCAGACAACCATACCTCCCTCCATTCAGTCAGACAACCATACCTCCCTCCATTCAGTCAGACAACCATACCTCCCTCCATTCAGTTAGACAACCATACCTCCCTACATTCAGTCAGACAACCATACCTCCCTCCATTCAGACAGACAACCATACCTCCCTCCGTTCAGTCAGACAACCATACCTCCCTCCATTCAGACAGACAACCATACCTCCCTCCATTCAGTCAGACAACCATACCTTCCTCCATTCAGACAGACAACCATACCTCCCTCCATTCAGTCAGACAACCATACCTCCCTCCGTTCAGTCAGACAACCATACCTCCCTCCATTCAGTCAGACAACCATACCTCCCTCCATTCAGTCAAACAACCATACCTCCCTCCCTCCATTCAGTCAGACAACCATACCTCCCTCCCTCCATTCAGACAGACAACCATACCACCCTCCATTCAGTCAGACAACCATACCTCCCTCCATTCAGTCAGACAACCATACCTCCCTCCATTCAGTCAGACAACCATACCTCCCTCTATTCAGTCAGACAACCATACCTCCCTACATTCAATCAGACAACTATACTTCCCTCCATTCAGACAGACAACCATACCTCCCTCCAATCAGTCAGACAACCATACCTCTCTACATTCAGTCAGACAACCATACCTCCCTCCAATCAGTCAGACAACCATACCTCTCTACATTCAGTCAGACAACCATACCTCCCTCCATTCAGTCAGACAACCATACCTCCCTCCATTCAGTCAGACAACCATACCTCCCTCCATTCAGTCAGACAACCATACCTCCCTCCATTCAGTCAGACAACCATACCTCCCTCCATTCAGTCAGACAATCATACCTCCCTCCATTCAGTCAGACAACCACACCTCCCTCCGTTCAGTCAGACAACCATACCTCCCTCCATTCAGTCAGACAACCATACCTCCCTCCATTCAGTCAGACAACCATACCTCCCTCCATTCAGTCAGACAACCATACCTCCCTCCATTCAGTCAGACAACCATACCTCCCTCCATTCAGTCAGACAACCACACCTCCCTCCGTTCAGTCAGACAACCATACCTCCCTCCATTCAGTCAGACAACCATACCTCCCTCTATTCAGTCAAACAACCATACCTCCCTCCCTCCATTCAGTCAGACAACCATACCTCCCTCCCTCCATTCAGACAGACAACCATACCACCCTCCATTCAGTCAGACAACCATACCTCCCTCCATTCAGTCAGACAACCATACCTCCCTCCATTCAGTCAGACAACCATACCTCCCTCCATTCAGTCAGACAACCATACCTCCCTCCATTCAGTCAGACAACCATACCTCCCTCCATTCAGTCAGACAACTATACCTCCCTCCATTCAGACAGACAACCATACCTCCCTCCAATCAGTCAGACAACCATACCTCTCTACATTCAGTCAGACAACCATACCTCCCTCCATTCAGTCAGACAACCTTACCTCCCTCCATTCAGTCAGACAACCATACCTCCCTCCATTCAGACAGACAACCATACCTCCCTCCGTTCAGTCAGACAACCATACCTCCCTCCAATCAGTCAGACAACCATACATCTCTACATTCAGTCAGACAACCATACCTCCCTCCATTCAGACAGACAACCACACCTCCCTCCATTCAGTCAGACAACCATACCTCCCTCCATTCAGTCAGACAACCATACCTCCCTCCATTCAGTCAGACAACTATACCTCCCTCCATTCAGTCAGACAACCATACCTCCCTCCGTTCAGACAGACAACCATACCTCCCTCCGTTCAGTCAGACAACCATACCTCCCTCCATTCAGTTAGACAACCATACCTCCCTCCATTCAGTCAAACAACCACACCTCCCTCCATTTAGTCAGACAACCATACCTCCCTCCCTCCATTCAGTCAGACAACCATACCTCCCTCCCTCCATTCAGACAGACAACCATACCTCCCTCCATTCAGTTAGACAACCATACCTCCCTCCATTCAGTCAAACAACCATACCTCCCTCCATTCAGTCAGACAACCATACCCCCCTCCATCCGTTCAGTCAGACAACCATACCTCCCTCCATTCAGACAGACAACCATACCTCCCTCCATTCAGTCAAACAACCATACCTCCCTCCATTCAGTCAGACAACCATAGGGAGGTAAGGTACCTCCCTCCCTCCATTCAGTCAGACAACCATACCTCCCTCCATTCAGTCAGACAACCATACCTTCCTCCATTCAGACAGACAACCATACCTCCCTCCATTCAGTCAAACAACCATACCTTCCTCCATTCAGACAGACAACCATACCTCCCTCCATTCAGTCAAACAACCATACCTCCCTCCATTCAGTCAGACAACCATACCTCCCTCCCTCCATTCAGTCAGACAACCATACCTCCCTCCCTCCATTCAGACAGACAACCATACCTCCCTCCATTCAGTCAGACAACCATACCTCCCTCCCTCCATTCAGACAGACAACCATACCTCGCTCCATTCAGTTAGACAACCATACCTCCCTCCATTCAGTCAGACAACCATACCTCCCTCCATTCAGTCAGACAACCATACCTCCCTCCATTCAGTCAGACAACCATACCTCCCTCCATTCAGTTAGACAACCATACCTCCCTACATTCAGTCAGACAACCATACCTCCCTCCATTCAGACAGACAACCATACCTCCCTCCGTTCAGTCAGACAACCATACCTCCCTCCATTCAGACAGACAACCATACCTCCCTCCATTCAGTCAGACAACCATACCTTCCTCCATTCAGACAGACAACCATACCTCCCTCCATTCAGTCAGACAACCATACCTCCCTCCATTCAGTCAGACAACCATACCTCCCTCCGTTCAGTCAGACAACCATACCTCCCTCCGTTCAGTCAGACAACCATACCTCCCTCCGTTCAGTCAGACAACCATACCTCCCTCCGTTCAGTCAGACAACCATACCTCCCTCCATTCAGTCAGACAACCATACCTCCCTCCATTCAGTCAGACAACCATACCTCCCTCCATTCAGTCAGACAACCATACCTCCCTCCCTCCATTCAGACAGACAACCATACCTCGCTCCATTCAGTTAGACAACCATACCTCCCTCCATTCAGTCAGACAACCATACCTCCCTCCATTCAGTCAGACAACCATACCTCCCTCCATTCAGTCAGACAACCATACCTCCCTCCATTCAGTTAGACAACCATACCTCCCTACATTCAGTCAGACAACCATACCTCCCTCCATTCAGACAGACAACCATACCTCCCTCCGTTCAGTCAGACAACCATACCTCCCTCCATTCAGACAGACAACCATACCTCCCTCCATTCAGTCAGACAACCATACCTTCCTCCATTCAGACAGACAACCATACCTCCCTCCATTCAGTCAGACAACCATACCTCCCTCCATTCAGTCAGACAACCATACCTCCCTCCGTTCAGTCAGACAACCATACCTCCCTCCGTTCAGTCAGACAACCATACCTCCCTCCGTTCAGTCAGACAACCATACCTCCCTCCGTTCAGTCAGACAACCATACCTCCCTCCATTCAGTCAGACAACCATACCTCCCTCCATTCAGTCAGACAACCATACCTCCCTCCATTCAGTCAGACAACCATACCTTCCTCCATTCAGACAGACAACCATACCTCCCTCCATTCAGTCAAACAACCATACCTTCCTCCATTCAGACAGACAACCATACCTCCCTCCATTCAGTCAAACAACCATACCTCCCTCCATTCAGTCAGACAACCATACCTCCCTCCCTCCATTCAGTCAGACAACCATACCTCCCTCCCTCCATTCAGACAGACAACCATACCTCCCTCCATTCAGTCAGACAACCATACCTCCCTCCCTCCATTCAGACAGACAACCATACCTCGCTCCATTCAGTTAGACAACCATACCTCCCTCCATTCAGTCAGACAACCATACCTCCCTCCATTCAGTCAGACAACCATACCTCCCTCCATTCAGTCAGACAACCATACCTCCCTCCATTCAGTTAGACAACCATACCTCCCTACATTCAGTCAGACAACCATACCTCCCTCCATTCAGACAGACAACCATACCGCCCTCCGTTCAGTCAGACAACCATACCTCCCTCCATTCAGACAGACAACCATACCTCCCTCCATTCAGTCAGACAACCATACCTTCCTCCATTCAGACAGACAACCATACCTCCCTCCATTCAGTCAGACAACCATACCTCCCTCCATTCAGTCAGACAACCATACCTCCCTCCGTTCAGTCAGACAACCATACCTCCCTCCGTTCAGTCAGACAACCATACCTCCCTCCGTTCAGTCAGACAACCATACCTCCCTCCGTTCAGTCAGACAACCATACCTCCCTCCATTCAGTCAGACAACCATACCTCCCTCCATTCAGTCAGACAACCATACCTCCCTCCATTCAGTCAGACAACCATACCTCCCTCCCTCCATTCAGACAGACAACCATACCTCGCTCCATTCAGTTAGACAACCATACCTCCCTCCATTCAGTCAGACAACCATACCTCCCTCCATTCAGTCAGACAACCATACCTCCCTCCATTCAGTCAGACAACCATACCTCCCTCCATTCAGTTAGACAACCATACCTCCCTACATTCAGTCAGACAACCATACCTCCCTCCATTCAGACAGACAACCATACCTCCCTCCGTTCAGTCAGACAACCATACCTCCCTCCATTCAGACAGACAACCATACCTCCCTCCATTCAGTCAGACAACCATACCTTCCTCCATTCAGACAGACAACCATACCTCCCTCCATTCAGTCAGACAACCATACCTCCCTCCATTCAGTCAGACAACCATACCTCCCTCCGTTCAGTCAGACAACCATACCTCCCTCCGTTCAGTCAGACAACCATACCTCCCTCCGTTCAGTCAGACAACCATACCTCCCTCCGTTCAGTCAGACAACCATACCTCCCTCCATTCAGTCAGACAACCATACCTCCCTCCATTCAGTCAGACAACCATACCTCCCTCCATTCAGTCAGACAACCATACCTCCCTCCATTCAGTCAGACAACCATACCTCCCTCCATTCAGTCACACAACCACACCTCCCTCCGTTCAGTCAGACAACCATACCTCCCTCCATTCAGTCAGACAACCATACCTCCCTCCATTCAGTCAGACAACCATACCTCCCTCCATTCAGTCAGACAACCATACCTCCCTCCATTCAGTCAGACAACCATACCTCCCTCCATTCAGTCACACAACCACACCTCCCTCCGTTCAGTCAGACAACCATACCTCCCTCCATTCAGTCAGACAACCATACCTCCCTCCATTCAGTCAGACAACCATACCTCCCTCCATTCAGTCAGACAACCATACCTCCCTCCATTCAGTCAGACAACCATACCTCCCTCCATTCAGTCAGACAACCATACCTCCCTCCATTCAGTCAGACAACCATACCTCCCTCCATTCAGACAGACAACCATCTCACCATTCAGATAGACAACCACCATGCCTCCAATCAGATTATCCTACATATGGTCCGCTGTCTATCTATGCTGTCCATGTGTGTGTGTGTATGTTTGTAGTACCTTGTGTGTGAGCGTTTGTGTGTGTGTATGAAAGTGTGTGTGTGTGTGTGTGTGGGGGGGGGGGGGGGGGGGGGGTGCTCTCTCTAGGAGCTGTGAGTTCCATCTAATTCCACCCAATAACAGGTTAGATACCCAACAGTACCCCGACATCCCCCAAATATAACCTATCGGAGGAGGAGACAGGAAATAGCATCATAGTCACAGAAGGAACCAGCAGCATAATCCTTTGGTTATCATGCTAGACACACAGCAACAGTCTGACACCTACATATAGCTGCTACATTCTGGTAACTTTTCCAGAAATTCTGGTCGGAATATTCCTGAAATAATGACAGGAATAAGCAGGAATCTCCACCCTGATTTCAAACCTGGGAATTTTGGGAATGTTAACTGAATTTGTAACCATATGCAGCCTCCTCCTCCACCAGACACAGCCACGGGGAGGAGTAGGAGACAGGAAACTGTATGTATCAGAGGATATGACTGTCTCTGTTTCAGTAGTGATGTAACTCTGGAGGATATGACCTTATCTGTTTCAGTACAGTGATGTAGCTCTGGAGGATATGACCTTATCTGTTTCAGTAGTGATGTAGCTCTGGAAGATATGACTGCCTCTGTTTCAGTATAGTGATGTAGCTCTGGAGGATATGACCTTATCTGTTTCAGTATAGTGATGTAGCTCTGGAGGATATGACCTTATCTGTTTCAGTATAGTGATGTAGCTCTGGAGGATATGACCTTATCTGTTTCAGTATAGTGATGTAGCTCTGGAGGATATGACCTTATCTGTTTCAGTAGTGATGTAGTTCTCAAGGATATGACCTTATCTGTTTCAGTATAGTGATGTAGCTCTGGAGGATATGACCTTATCTGTTTCAGTAGTGATGTAGCTCTGGAAGATATGACTGCCTCTGTTTCAGTATAGTGATGTAGCTCTGGAGGATATGACCTTATCTGTTTCAGTATAGTGATGTAGCTCTGGAGGATATGACCTTATCTGTTTCAGTATAGTGATGTAGCTCTGGAGGATATGACCTCATCTGTTTCAGTAGTGATGTAGCTCTGGAGGATATGACTGCCTCTGTTTCAGTATAGTGATGTAGCTCTGGAGGATATGACCTCATCTGTTTCAGTATTGTAATGTAGCTTTGGAGGATATGACCTCATCTGTTTCAGTACAGTGATGTAGCTCTGGAGGATATGACTGCCTCTGTTTCAGTATAGTGATGTAGCTCTGGAGGATATGACCTCATCTGTTTCAGTATAGTGATGTAGCTCTGGAGGATATGATTGCCTCAGTTTCAGTATAGTGATGTAGCTTTGGAGGATATGACCTCATCTGTTTCAGTATAGTGATGTAGCTCTGGAGGATATGACCTCACCTGTTTCAGTATAGTGATGTAGCTCTGGAGGATATGACTTTGTGTGTTTCACTAATTGAGTCATGGTGATGTTGTGACAGTGTTTGGGTTGGTGGGCTGCTCTGGAGGAGGTTTCATGAAGAAGTGGAATAACAAAAGATGCTGCTTCTGAGACCATGTTGGTAAAAGCCTTAATGCTCTATCTAAGCTAAGAGACCATGATTGGAAGCAGCAATCTAACATTGATTGATCTGACATTGACTGTAAGGCCTATCCGTTCCAAAGTGAGCCTTTCGAGCCCATATACACTACAGATATACAAAAGTATGTGGACAACCCTTCAAATTAGAGGATTCGGCTATTTCAGCCACACCCATTGCTGACAGATGTATAAAATCGAGCATGGAGCCATGCAATCTCCATAGACAAGCATTGGCAGTAGAATCACCTTACTGAAGAGCTCAGTGACTTTCAACATGGCACCGTCATAGAATACCACCATTCCACAAAGTCACTTCGTCAAATTTCTTCCCTGCTAGAGCTGCCCCGGTCAACTGTAAGTGCTGTTATTGTGAAGTGGAAACATCTAGGAGCAACAACGGCTCAGCCGCAAAGTGGTAGGCCAGACAAGCTCACAGAACAGGACTGCCGAGTGCTGAAGCTCGTAGAACGTAAAAATCGTCTGTCGTCGGTTGCAACACTCACTACCGAGTTCCAAACGGCCTCTGGAAGCTACATCAGCACAAGAACTGTTCGTCGGGAGCTCCATGAAATGGGTTTCCATGGCCGAGCAGCCAAACCCAGATTCGTTTGTTGGACTGCCAGATGGTGAAGCTTGATCACCTTGCGCAATGCCAAGCGTCTGCTGGAGGGGTCTAAAGGTCTCCACCATTGGACTCTAGAGCAGTGGAAACGTGTACTCTGAAGTGATGAATCACGCTTCACCATCTGGCAGTCCAACGAACAAATCTGGGGGCTACCTGCCCCAATGCATAGTGTTAACTGTACAGTTTGGTGGAGGAGGAATAAGGGTCTGGGGCTGTTTTTCATGGTTCGGGCTAGGCCACTTTCAGTGAAGGGAAATCTTAACGCTACAGCATGCAATGACACCTTAGACGATTCTGTGCTTCCAACTTTGTGACAACATTTTGTTTCAGCATAACAATGCCCCCATGCACAAAGCAAGATCAATACATAAATGGTTTGTCGAGATTGGTGTGTAAGACTGGCCTGCACAGAGCCCTCACCTCAAACCCATCGAACACAATTGGGATGAATTGGAAGAGAGATGAAAGAGAGAGTTGTGAGAGGAATAGAGAGGGGACAGAAAGAGGACAGAGAGAGGAGAGACACACCTTTTTAAATCCGACCCCACACAGGGAGGTAATACTTCCTGTAAATACCAGGAACCTGAGGAGACACACAGGCGCACAACATGCTCGACAGGGAGGTAAATACCAGGAAGCTGAGGAGATACAGGCGCACAACATGCTCGACAGGGAGGTAAATACCAGGAAGCTGAGGAGATACAGGCGCACAACATGCTCAACAGGGAGGTAAATACCAGGAAGCTGAGGAGATACAGGCACACAACACGCTTGACAGGGAGGTAAATACCAGGAAGCTGAGGAGATACAGGCGCACAACACGCTAGACAGGGAGGTAAATACCAGGAAGCTGAGGAGATACAGGCGCACAACACGCAAGACAGGGAGGTAAATACCAGGAAGCTGAGGAGATACAGGTGCACAACACGCTCGACAGGGAGGTAAATACCAGGAAGCTGAGGAGATACAGGCGCACAACATGCTCGACAGGGAGGTAAATACCAGGAAGCTGAGGAGATACAGGCGCACAGCACGCTAGACAGGGAGGTAAATACCAGGAAGCTGAGGAGATACAGGCGCACAACATGCTCGACAGGGAGGTAAATACCAGGAAGCTGAGGAGATACAGGCGCACAACACGCTCGACAGGGAGGTAAATGCCAGGAAGCTGAGGAGATACAGGCGCACAACACGCTCGACAGGGAGGTACATACCAGGAAGCTGAGGAGATACAGGCGCACAACACGCTAGACAGGGAGGTAAATACCAGGAAGCTGAGGAGATACAGGCGCACAACACGCTAGACAGGGAGGTAAATACCAGGAAGCTGAGGAGATAAAGGTGCACAACACGCTTGACAGGGAGGTAAATACCAGGAAGCTGAGGAGATACAGGCGCACAACATGCTCGACAGGGAGGTAAATGCCAGGAAGCTGCGGAGATACAGGCGCACAACACGCTCAACAGGGAGGTAAATACCAGGAAGCTGAGGAGATACAGGCGCACAACACGCTCGACAGGGAGGTAAATACCAGGAAGCTGAGGAGATACAGGCGCACAACACGCTCGACAGGGAGGTAAATACCAGGAAGCTGAGGAGATACAGGCGCACAACATGCTCAACAGGGAGGTAAATACCAGGAAGCTGAGGAGATACAGGCGCACAACATGCTCAACAGGGAGGTAAATACCAGGAAGCTGAGGAGATACAGGCGCACAACACGCTCGACAGGGAGACAAATACCAGGAAGCTGAGGAGATACAGGCGCACAACACGCTCAACAGGGACGTAAATACCAGGAAGCTGAGGAGATACAGGCACACAACACGCTTGACAGGGAGGTAAATGCCAGGAAGCTGAGGAGATACAGGCGCACAACATGCTCGACAGGGAGGTAAATACCAGGAATCTGAGGAGACACACAGGCGCACAACATGCTCGACAGGGAGGTAAATACCAGGAAGCTGAGGAGATACAGGCACACAACACGCTAGACAGGGAGGTAAATACCAGGAAGCTGAGGAGATACAGGCGCACAACACGCTCGGCGGGGAGGTAAATACCAGGAAGTTGAGGAGATACAGGCGCACAACAAGCTCGACAGGGAGACAAATACCAGGAAGCTGAGGAGATACAGGCACACAACACGCTAGACAGGGAGACAAATACCAGGAAGCTGAGGAGATACAGGCACACAACACGCTAGACAGGGAGACAAAGTCATTCAGTCTTGGGTGAGTCATTCTATCAAGTGTTGCAGACCAGTCAGTCAGGAGGCAATTAACCCTCCTCAGCTAATTAAAACACACACACACAGACACACACACACACAGTCAATACCATTAGACAGGACACAACCCCCAGAGAATAACATAAAAACTCCCCCGCAGCTATCTAGAGAGAGACTCTGCCAATGATGTGCAAGGACAGAAGGAGGCAGACTGACAGACAGATGTCAGTCAATGACACACACCCTCACAAAAGCAAACACTCACACACACAGTCCTAGAGAGAAACAAACCCCCAGATAACCAACATCAACCATGCATGGACTGTCACTGTCACCCTAAACACAATCCTAATCTGCCATAGTTTAATGTCTTCGTATATAAAGTGGATCAGGGGTGAAGAGTGTTTCTCTCTCAGTGAGAATAGCTATATAATGAGTCAAACATTCCCTATAGGACTGCAAGGACATCCTATCATCATTATCTATTTATTCACTTATCCTTTCTCTTCAGGTGATCCAGTAGAGATTAAACATCAGCAGCATTAAATGAGGATTATAGATTTAATGTAATTCATGTAAATTTAGTGCTGAGTTGAGACTAATGAGTGTCGGCATAGGGACAGGGGAGAGAGTAAATATTTACATTATGTACACGCACAAAGCTGGGAATCTATTAGCACTGTGTGTGTGTGTGTGTGTGTGTGTGTGTGTGTGTGTGTGTGTGTGTGTGTGTGTGTGTGTGTGTGTGTGTGTGTGTGTGTGTGTGTGTGTGTGTGTGTGTGTGTGTGTGTGTGTGTGTGTGTGTGTGTGTGTGTGTGGCAACAAAAATAGGGAGAAGAGAGGATATGAAAGAGGGATAACAGGAGTTCAAGAAAGAGATGCTGGGGTGAGTAATTAAGATCCTAGAGGAGGGAGATGTGGAGATTTAACCCGTCCTCACACTGACTAGCTGTCCTTCCCCCATCTACCGTTCAGACTCAACACACTGATACACACAGTGCTGGACCAGATGGTACGATACACTCACTCTACATAGTCAACAGAAACACACACACACACACAGCCTAGTGAAGGTGCTAGCCGAGTCAGTGTTGTTGGATCACTGTGTGTCTAGACACCATGCGGACCACGGCTGGTTAGTTTCAACGCCAGGCTGCCTAATGCATAATTACCACAGACCTGGCAGACCACAGACCTGGTCCCTTCGATCGGCTCGTAGCCTCATACACACACACACACACACACACACACACACACACACACACACACACACACACACACACACACACACACACACACACACACACACACACACACACACACACATACACACACACACACACACACACACACCTGAGTTTGGTGTCGATTAGGCCGGCACCGGCCAGACTGGAATCACCTGACTATCCTTGTCCACTCAGCACAATGGCCAGATTACAGCAGCCTCATTACACACGATGTGTGTGTGTGTGTGTGTGTGTGTGTGTGTGTGTGTGTGTGTGTGTGTGTGTGTGTGTGTGTGTGTGTGTGTGTGTGTGTGTGTGTGTGTGTGTGTGTGTGTGTGTGTGTGTGTGTGTGTGTGTGTGTGTGTGTGTGTGTGTGGCCTCTCAGGACATTGGCCACGGGACAGCGGTCTCATTATACAGCCAATCAGTCACTCCAGCTCCGATGCAGGAAGGGAGAGGTGAGTGATGGGTAATAAAGGTGTTCTAGACTGTTACAGAGGACGTGTGGGGCGAGGGAGGGTAAAACCAGGGATATAGTGCTAAGGAAAAGGTGAGAAAACTGACATGATGAGCAGTGATTACAGAAACACTGATGCTAACTAACAATGTTTCCATATGTGAGTAAAGCTAGACATTTTTAAATGGTATTTGAGTGTGCTAACACAACAGTACCGTGCATCACTGGATAAAACAGGATGAAACACTGTCTTTCAGAAGTTGACTCTATTAAAATGTAACCAGTCTCTCAAAGACACTAGGGCCAGTAACCGAAAGGTCGCTGAGTCGACTAGGTGAAAAAATCTGCTGATATGCCCTTGAGGAAGCACTTAATCCTAATTGTTCCAGGGTCTGATAATGGCAGACCCTGGCCGTGACCCCAGTCTCCGAGGGTGTCTCAGGGGTAACAGACCCTGGCCGGGACCCCAGTCTCCGAGGGTGTCTCAGGGGTAACAGACCCTGGCCGGGACCCCAGTCTCCGAGGGTGTCTCAGGGGTAACAGACCCTGGCCGGGACCCCAGTCTCCGAGGGTGTCTCAGGGGTAACAGACCCTGGCCGGGACCCCAGTCTCCGAGGGTGTCTCAGGGGTAACAGACCCTGGCCGGGACCCCAGTCTCCGAGGGTGTCTCAGGGGTAACAGACCCTGGCCGTGACCCCAGTCTCCGAGGGTGTCTCAGGGGTAACAGACCCTGGCCGTGACCCCAGTCTCCGAGGGTGTCTCAGGGGTAACAGACCCTGGCCGGGACCCCAGTCTCCGAGGGTGTCTCAGGGGTAACAGACCCTGGCCGGGACCCCAGTCTCCGAGGGTGTCTCAGGGGTAACAGACCCTGGCCGGGACCCCAGTCTCCGAGGGTGTCTCAGGGGTAACAGACCCTGGCCGTGACCCCAGTCTCCGAGGGTGTCTCAGGGGTAAACAGACCCTGGCCGTGACCCCAGTCTCCGAGGGTGTCTCAGGGGTAACAGACCCTGGCCGGGACCCCAGTCTCCGAGGGTGTCTCAGGGGTAACAGACCCTGGCCGGGACCCCAGTCTCCGAGGGTGTCTCAGGGGTAACAGACCCTGGCCGGGACCCCAGTCTCCGAGGGTGTCTCAGGGGTAACAGACCCTGGCCGTGACCCCAGTCTCCGAGGGTGTCTCAGGGGTAACAGACCCTGGCCTTGACCCCAGTCTCCGAAGGTGTCTCAGGGGTAACAGACCCTGGCCGTGACCCCAGTCTCCGAGGGTGTCTCAGGGGTAACAGACCCTGGCCTTGACCCCAGTCTCCGAGGGTGTCTCAGGGGTAACAGACCCTGGCCGGTACCCCAGTCTCCGAAGGTGTCTCAGGGGTAACAGACCCTGGCCGTGACCCCAGTCTCCGAGGGTGTCTCAGGGGTAACAGACCCTGGCCGTGACCCCAGTCTCCGAGGGTGTCTCAGGGGGATATGAAATAAACACATTTCCAATAAACACATATAAATTATATGTGTGAAACAGGACAAAAATAAGCACCCACCAAATTATTACAAATTATTATTATTATATTTTTGGACTGACTGACTGCTGGCTAGCAGGTAAATTGGTTCCACCATCTTGGATATGTTTTGTATCTCCCTTCCTGGCCGGCTGTATTAGTTCCTATGATAGGTGAGCCACAGTGGGTTTCAGACAAATGTCACTCCCTTGTCGGTCCCTATAATTGTATTTTTCAAAATGTCACAGAAGTTGTCACAGTTTTTAATTTATCATCGACATTTCATGACATTTTGTTGAGACCTAAAAATATATATTAAAAAGTTTTGCAGGTACATTTTCTTTTTCTACAAAGGAATTTCGTGGACAATTTTTTCCCTCACTAAGAACATTTCAGACAACCCAGAGACGTTAGACTGAGGATCGAGCATCCACCACACCTCTCTGTCATCACACTGATATTAGTGTTAATGTGCGTCCCAAATGGCACCCTATTACCTACACAGTGCACTACTTTTGACCAGAGCCCTATGATCATTTCAGAGTGTGTTGTGTGCAGAAGGCAAAGAGGCAAGATTGCTGAGCAGTAGATGGCAGATCTGCCACTTGAAAGGATCATGCCAGACATCCCACCATTTACCAACGTAGGTGTGGATTACTTTGGTCCTCTAGAAATCAAACAGGGAAGAGGAAATGTAAAGAACAAACAAAAGATGTAAGATCTGATAACGGAACTAGCTTCATTGGTACTCAGAGAGACCTTAGAGAAGCTCTATCTGCTTTAAACCAAGGCAAGATCCAAGATGCTCTACCTCAGGAAGAAATACAATAGAGTTTCAATCCCCCTGGGGCGTCCCACCACGGAGGAGTCTGGGAAAGGCGCATTGGGATGATTGGCCAGGTGCTCCATTCTGTCCTGAAACAACAGACCCAAGAAGAGGAGGGATTCCACACCGTGCTGTGTGAAGTAGAGGCCATTCTAAACAGCTGCCCAATCACCATGGTAATCAATGACCACCTGGATCTAGAAGCCCTCACCCCAAATCACATTTCACTGTTAATGTCGAAAAAACAGATCAGCACATCAGACGGCGTTGGGAAAAATTCCAGTACATGGCAGATTCATTTAGGAAGAGATGGACAGAAGAGTACCTGCAAGTCTTACAAGAAATACAAAAGTGGGGCAAAGTGAAACGCTGCTTCCGTGAAGGAGAGATATGGTCCTGCTGGTGGACCCCATGGCACCACGAAGTGTATGGATACTTGGAAAAGTTACTGAGACCAAGCCTGACTCCAGAGGGTTAGTATGTGCAGTACACCTGAAGACAAGTACCAACATTATGGAAAGGCCAATATCCAAGATCTGCCTACTGCAAGAAGGTGCAGTCTAAGAGTAAGGCACTTTCAAGTTAAGTAAAGAATTGTTCTGATTTTACACCAAATATAATTGGGGCTGGTGTGTATCAATCCCTGGACATTGGATTTGTATGCGTCAAGACTAACACGTCACCACTGCCTTATTGTGGCTAAAGGATGAGGATGGAAATTGTATTGGGGCAGTTATATTGAACAATTTAGCCAGTACAGGCTATATATGTAATAGTGTATCATTGAATGTTGACATAGTATGTGTTAGTTATTGCTCCAGCCAGCAGTAATACTGGTCTGGTGGAAGTTCTAAAGCCTGTCAGATCCCTCACCAAACAAACCGCTTGTCCCTCCTCAGATCTCCAGGCCTCTTATTGACCTACCACTGACTAGCCTCCAGCCTCCAATACAACAGGGGATTGAGGGGGCTAAAGGCGTCAGCATGCTTCAGTTTGGCTGGCAGCTAGCCGAAGTTGGCTAGACCAATCGAACGATTGTGCTCACATACTCCCTTAAAAGACCTTTATTTGAAAAATGAAGAAAAAAGTGGCAATACTAAGTACTGTTTGTCAATTTTGAGACGCCGTAGCCACTTCCTCAAAACAGTCAGAATTAATCTCAGATAACTCAAGAAATCAGTCATTAATTGTGATGTCTTAGTCTCGCAATTTTACATCTAACTAAGATGTTTGGTGCAAACGAGTCATCTGTCATTGAATGACAATAAAGACTTTACTGAAGAATCTCTACTGTTGACCAATCACCGACGAATGGGCGTAGAGTAGACTTTGGCTACCGACTTCGGTCCAAAACCAACAAAAATGGCACAAAATGTTGTCATAATATATGCACGACTCTTCCGAATTGTTTGGGCTGGGAAGCATGTGGGCGCCTTGAGGGTTAGGGTTTAAGTTTAGGATTGAAAGGGGGGGGGTAGAGGGGTTAGTAGAGGTTGAGAGTTGATGGGGTAGAAGAGGTTGGGGGGAGTCTAGTTGAGAAAGCTGAAGTTTGAGGAGAAAGGGGGGTAGATTGAGGGTCCCCCAGCTCCTATTTCCCAGTGTAGAGTAATGAAAGCTGTTCCCAGCCAGGCTGAATAGAAGCGAACAGGTCCCACAAAGACTGATGGACCATTACTGAGTCTATACTCTGAGGCCTCAGGACTCCTGGTCTTAATAGAAAAGAACATTGTCTTGGTTTTTAGCAGGCCACAGATTGACTTGTGAGGGCCACAATACAACGGATGTGTGTTATTGTTGTCGGGGCAAATAAAATGGATAAATCAAGGGTTAAAATGGAAAGGAAATCTTTCAAAGTTTGTGATTTTTCATGACATCTCTTTTCACACTGTCCATTCAGAGAGAGAACCGTGAACCTGACAAATATCTGTAGTGTTGAAACATTGCAGCTATCACAAGCTGAATAATATAACTTAAAGAACATAACTTTGTTTCTTTTCAAACTGGCTGCTGTGGAGCCATGTGAGAGGACAAAGTCGTGCCCTTAAACCTTTTAGAAAAACAGCCCGTTGTTATAGAAACACCCTTGGTGGTTGTGTAGCTAACCGTTGTTATAGAAACACCCCTGTAGCTAAATATTTGTTGTTCATTTCCTTCCAGGTCATGTGAGAGCATCAGTCTGAGGGGTGAGAGAGGTGAGAGAGGTGAGTACCCGGGTCGACATCTTCCTCATCTTTCACAGAACTCTGCTTCTAAAAGACTGAAAAAAACTCCCTTTTGCTAGTATCACAGCCGCTAGCCTGCTAGCACATTAGCCTCCACCTACTGCTTGCAAAATGACTAGTACTTTGCTAGCAACATCACCGCTAGCCTGTTAGCCTGCTAGCACATTAGCTTTCTTCTTAGATCACACAAAATAGCAGTGCTAGGCTATAGGAGTACTGGACTACTGTACAGTGTTTGCAAAACTGTTGGAAATGAGCATTCCATGACAATAACTTTCTGATTTGCATTCTCAGTGGGATGTAGCATAATTACCTTGGAACTCTCTTGCCAAAATGGAGCCCATTCAAACTCTAAATCTCAAATCTAGTTGAGCTAAATCTGTATCTATAGCTCTGCAGGGAGAAGCTAGAACTTTGAGCTGTAGAGAGGATAGGATCACACAGACAGACTCCCTCTCTCTCTGAGTTTCTCTGAATCTCTAGGCATGTCTGTCTGCATCCCAAATGGCACCTTATTCCATGGGCCCTGGTCAAAAGAAGTTTGCTATATAGGGTATAGGGGGCAATTTGGGATGCACACTATGCGTCTCTGACCTATTTTCTCCTACTAGCTCCAGCCAACAGATCCTCATTTATCTCTGCCCACACTTCCATCCTACTTATCTCCCCTGCAGCTGAAGGTCTGGGGGTTTCCGGGGGTTTTGTATTCCGTCTAAAAGTACGTTTAATCCCTTCATT
>NW_026600228.1:265000-270000 GCF_029448725.1 Salvelinus fontinalis
TACCTGAAATCTGAAGAATCCAATAAGCTCCCCAGGCTAATTCCTACAGATGTGAGCTTTAGTTCAGTGGGCTAACACTGTCTTCAGTTGCACAGAACACCTGTGTTTCAGAAGTGATGTGCCCATACTGGATGACTTGTTAAGTCTTTATCACACTTCATTAAATCAGGATAGTGCTCTCAGAACCAGTTTCTCAGGAAGGGATCCAGAGGGAGAGCACACATCCAGGGTGCATCTGGTTTGGTTTATAATGAAGCCTTGGCCTCAGGGGGAAGGCCCATCTCTCTAACCCTGCCTGCCAGTTACTAATAAGAGGGTCCATCTTTGGCTGCGTCCCAAATGGCACGCTACTACATATACTGTATAGTGCACTCCTTTATAGTGCAGCCCTATAGGCCCTGGTAGAAAGTAGTGGACTAACTGTGAATAGGGAACATGGTGCCATTTGGGGAGCATCCTCTAACTCTGCCAGTGAACCAGATGAGAGTCTGGCACTAAAATGTTGTAATCAGTATTGTCCGGCTTTCTTCATTATACAACCACAAATCAAACCCTAACTGTGTGTGTGCCAGTACATGTACGTCGTTTAGCAGACACTCTTATCCTCAACGACTTACAGGAACAATTAGGGTTAAGGGTCTTGCTCAAGGGCACATCTACAGATTTTCAAACTACTGTAGTAGGCTCTGGGATTCAAACCAGCAACCTTTTGGTTACTGGGCCAACGCTCTTTTGCCATTGTGGGTGTTTGTGCCAGTGTGGGTGTTTGTGCCAGTGTGGGTGTTTGTGCCAGTGTGTGTGTTTGTGCCAGTGTGTGTGTTTGTGCCAGTGTGTGTGTTTGTGCCATTGTGGGTGTTTGTGCCAGTGTGGGTGTTTGTGCCAGTGTGGGTGTTTGTGCCAGTGTGGGTGTTTGTGCCAGTGTGGGTGTTTGTGCCAGTGTGGGTGTGGGTGTTTGTGCCAGTGTGGGTGTTTGTGCCAGTGTGGGTGTGGGTGTTTGTGCCAGTGTGGGTGTTTGTGCCAGTGTGGGTGTTTGTGCCCGTTTGGGTGTGTGTATCTACGTAGCCCCCAGTGATAGCGACATCCGACCTGTGCTGTGACCTGCCCCTCTATCTCTCTCTCATCAGGCGGCAGGTGTTGGGCAGGTAACCAAAAGATTTCTGGTTCGAATCCCTGAGCCGACGAGGTAAAATAATCTGTTTATGTACCCTTGAGCAAGGCACTTAACCCTGTAAGTCGCTCTGGATGAGACTAAACATTTTTAAATTAGAAGGAAGTAGAGCTCGCTGCCATTAAAGCTTCTTATATAAAAAGCCTTATATAAACTCTGAGCATAAAGCCAGGCAGCCAGCTAAAAATACAGCTCTCTCTGTCCAGTCCCTATATATAGACCCAACGCTGAATTATTCAA
Organism: Salvelinus fontinalis; assembly: GCF_029448725.1. Classification (NCBI taxonomy): domain Eukaryota; kingdom Metazoa; phylum Chordata; class Actinopteri; order Salmoniformes; family Salmonidae; genus Salvelinus; species Salvelinus fontinalis. The sequence goes on from NW_026600228.1 coordinate 266,409, forward strand.
TAGGAATAAAGGCTAACAGAAAAGACAGTCCACTGCTTCAACTAGAGAAGCTGAGATGGCATCTTCTGTCGGGGAATGTTTGGAGACGAACCCATTAAGTCATTTGTGGCGGAGGGATAAAAAGTTAGTGTTACTTTATCAGAAGTCATACAACACTAGAGGTAGAAAGAAACAGGTGAGGTTGAGGGTAGTGATAAGAACAACGACCTCCAACTGAAGTCCAGATAAAGAATGATTCATGTTTAACTTTCATTGATGGTTTTTCTGTTCCATTTTGCGTGTGCTAAAGTTAGCCGGTGGTGTCTCTGTGGTTTTACTGATATGAATATTGCATCATCCTCCTCCCCGAACAGAGCTACACACACAACCACTGTTCTCTTCAGATAGATCTCCTTGGTAGAAAGGTAAACTTACAAACTCTGGATCGTTTATAGATGTAGCATAGAACAGGCAGAGAGAGGGGGAGAAAGAGAGGGAGGACAAAGACAAGGAAAGGTAGATGTTTATTGTAAAGTAAAGTAACAGTTTGACCTCTGGGACAACTCAGCTTTTAGTTCTCTCCCAGCATGTGATCTCTAGTTATTCTATTCAGACAGGAGACCTTATCCACAGGCTCCTTACTCATTACAGGAGAAACACACACAGACACACCGTCCTGTCATAGTCAATGGACGTTTCTAAAAACATCTAGGAAATGTTCCGGTAACTTTAAAAGGAACCATTCTGGGAACTAGAGACTATTTCCTAATTCACATAGGATTTGCGGTATGTTACTTGAAAAAATAATTGGGCAATGTTTATGTGGTTCCCTTTCAAACAGCCACATTTTTACTACATTCTTGTCGGCATTGCTTGCCCAACTGAGCAAGAGACATTCAACTTTGACCCTGTTGTTGCGAACGTTGTCATGGTAACCTGACACGAGGCAAGCTCTGAAGACAGAAAGGTACTGTTTTCATCTCTTCACAGTCACAGCAGTAAGTGAGCAGCTCACCATACCTGTAAATCATTCGTAAACAATGACCTTCTAATGTGTTCATTTTCCTGTTATAGTGAATAAAGAGTTGGCTACAGTTAAACTCAAAACGTTGTCAGGTTATGTTCTGGTAGTTATATGAGCTGGGCAGCTGGCTAGCCAGCTAGATAGTTTTGGACCAGGCTGCTGCCATGTCATGCAGACTGCCGTATTTGTATGTTTATACTTGTTCATTATGATAGAATGTTCATGATTTAATGCCTGCCAAAGACAGTAAGATGTAAGGTGATTTTTATACTGAGGGGTTGGCAAGACTTTTAAATACGTTACCGCAATCATGACTAGGCCAGTTGCATGATATTAGGGATTAGGGTCGATGGATGGAAGGTGGCAAAGCTACAGCAGTGTTTGTCAGACCAGGACACTTCCCGAAAATCAGTCGGTAGCATCCAAGAGGTTTTGTCTAAAAACGAATATGAACCCTCTAAGGAAAGATGAGACTCTCACAAACATGATGGTGTTCTCCGTTTTGTTCTACGACCACAAGTGTCACGGGACTCGTCTGAAGTCGGTACAGCTGATCTGCCAACTTCTGTCTGTAGCGTCTAAACAGTTTGGGCTACACACTAATATATCGCCCCCATCGAAAGGTGAGAATCTCAGTTCATGTTTTATGGAAGTATGCATTCAGTGGCCAGTTTATTAGGTACACCATCCTGGTCACAGAAATGGTTCGCTCCTACAGACAGTGAGTCACGTGGCTGTGGCTTGCTATATAAAGAAGCAATATAGGCATTGAGGCATTCAGTCACTGTTTGATTGAACGTTATAGAATGGGCAAAACAAGTGACATAAGCAACTTTGAGCGTGGTATGATCGTCGGTGCCAGGCGCACCAGTTCCAGTATCTTAGAAATGGCCGCCCTGCTGGGATTTTCACGCACAACAGTGCCTAGGGTTTACCGAAAATGACACGACAAACAAAAAACTCCAGTCATCAGCAGTCCTGTGAGCGAAAACAGCTTGTTGACGAGGGAGATCAAAGGAGAATAGAAATAACTGTGCAAGCTGACAGGCAGGCCACAAACAGGCACACGATGGCGCAGTACAACAGTGGTGTGCAGAACGGCATCTCAGAACGCACAACTCATCAGGCCTTGTCATGGATGGGCTACAGAAGAAGAAAATGAACGGCTCCAGTGGGCACTCAATGGCCAACACTGGACAATTAAAGGAGTGGAAAAACATTGCCTGATCTGACAAATCTCGGTTCCTGTTACATCATGCTGATGGCAGAGTCATGATTTGGCGTAAGCAGCATGAGTCCATGGCCCCATCCTGCCTGGTGTCAACAGTACCAGCTGGTAGCGGTGATGTAATGGTGCGGGGAATGATTTCCTGGCACAGGTTAGGTCACTTGATACCAATTGTCACGCCCTGGCCTTAGTTATCTTTGTTTTCTTTATTATTTTAGTTAGGCCAGGGTATAACATGGGGGATGTATGTGTTTTGTATTGTCTAGGGTTTTTTGTATGTTTATGGGGCAGTGTCTAGTCTAGGTGTATGTATGTCTATGGTTGCCTAGATTGGTTCTCAATTAGAGACAGCTGTCTATCGTTGTCTCTGATTGGGAACCATATTTAGGCAGCCATATTCATTGGGTAGTTCGTGGGTTATTGTCTATGTCTATGTTGCATGTTAGCACATTGTGTTGATTAGCTTCACGTTCGTCGTTTATTGTTTTGTATTAGTTTGTCAAGTGTTCTTCGTTTTTCGTCTTCATTAAAAATAGAAGATGTATTCAAACCACGCTGCGCTTTGGTCCTCCTCTCTTCAACGTTACGGCGATCGTGACACCAATTGAGCAATGTTTGAGCAATTGAGCAACACCACAACTTGTAGAATCCGTGCCCTGAAGAATTCAAGCTGTTCTGGAGGCAAAGAGGAGTCTGACCTGGTACTAGATGGGTGTACCTAATAAACTGTCAACTTAGTGTATATGAAAGTACTGTAGTGCCAAAAAAGGGGTTAAATATGGGTAAGAAAAATAATAATAATAATTTCCTGACCTTTCTTATATCTCTCAGATATAGGACAGATACTTCAAAACATATATTTTTGGACTGTTTTGCATTGTATAAATATGTTATTCAATGCATTTCTATGGGAGAATAGCAGTATGGCCAAATTAAATGTTTCATCATTTTTTATACTTACAAGGGACCTAAAGTAAAACATTGAATAGCTAAATGATCCTTGGTATGACCATCTTAAAACAATGACATATGTTATCTTAGCAGAAACCCAACCCCGGGCCCTTAGACCTTAGGGGGTTTAAAGGGATCTCGTGATGTCCTCGGAACATGGACCGACGTCCAATTTCGAAGTGAATCTTGAGCGACCTGGCTGCATACACACACACACACACACACACACACACACACACACACACACACACACACACACACACACACACACACACACACACACACACACACACACACACACACACACACACACACACACACACACACATACACACACACACACACACACAATCACACACCTACACATGCAGTATGCTATTTTACTGGCTATACAGTTGAAGTCGGAAGTT
>NW_026600228.1:275000-285000 GCF_029448725.1 Salvelinus fontinalis
TCTCTCTCTCTAACTTTCAACGGCCCCTACACCTAGCCCTATACCTGGCCCCTACACCTAGCCCCATACACCTAGCCCCTACACCTAGCCCCAGCTCTTAGCCCCAGCCCCATAGCCCCTAGACCTAGCCCCAGCTCTTACCCAGCCCTCTAGCCAATACACCTAGCCCCAGCCCCCTAGCTCCTACACCTAGCCCCTATCCCCAGCTCTTAGCCCCCCTAGCTCCTACACCTAGCCCCTAGCCCCAGGTCTTACCCCCAGCCCCCTAGCCCTTACACCTAGCCCCTTCACCTAGCCCCTATACCTAGCCCCTCACCCCAGCTCTTAGCCCCCTAGCCCGTGGTCCCAGCTCTTAGCCCCAAACCCCTAGCCCCAGCTCTTAGCCCCTGGCCCCAGCTCTTAGCCCCAGCCCCTAGCCCGTGGTCCCAGCTCTTAGCCCCTGCCCCTAGCCACAGCTCCTAGCCCGTGGTCCCAGCTCTTAGCCTCTGCCCCTAGCCACAGCTCCTAGCCCGTGGTCCCAGCTCTTAGCCCCTGCCCCTAGCCACACCTCTTAGCCCGTGGTCCCAGCTCTTAGCCCCAAACCTCTAGTCCCAGCTCTTAGCCCCTAGCCACAGCTCTTAGCCCCTGCCCCCAGCTCTTAGCCCCTGCCCCTAGCCACAGCTCTTAGCCCCTGGCCCCAGCTCTTAGCCCCAAACCTCTAGCCCCAGCTCTTAGCCCCTGCCCCTAGCCACAGCTCTTAGCCCCTGCCCCCAGCTCTTAGCCCCTGCCCCTAGCCACAGCTCTTAGCCCCTGCCCCCAGCTCTTAGCCCTTGCCCCTAGCCACAGCTCTTAGCCCCTGCCCCTAGCCACAGCTCCTAGCCCGTGGTCCCAGCTCTTAGCCCCTGCCCCTAGCCACAGCTCTTAGCCCCTGCCCCCAGCTCTTAGCCCCAGCCCCTAGCCACAGCTCTTAGCCCCTGCCCCTAGCCACAGCTCTTAGCCCCTGCCCCTAGCCACAGCTCCTAGCCCGTGGTCCCAGCTCTTAGCCTATGCCCCTAGCCACAGGTCTTAGCCCCTGGCCCCAGCTCTTAGCCCCAGCCCACACACACACCTGAGTGAGTGCAGGTGGGACTACAGACGCAGCACTATACAGTTTAAACAGTAGCTGGGGAGGAAATCAGAGTAGGCAACTTTTCCAACGTGTTACAACCTGCTGATTAAAGGTGTTTCTGAGTTCCAGAGTTCCTCACAATGTTTTCTCTTCTTGAAGATCTGCCTGCTGCAATGATCAAAGACAGCACAGTACACAGCTGGCAAACACTCAAATAGCATCCTAACATATCCCTTTTCAAATAGCTGAGATTAGAGAACAAAGATGCCAGAGAGGGTCTGAGTCACAGAGAGAGAGCGAGAGAGAGAGAGAGAGAGAGAGAGAGAGAGAGAGAGAGAGAGAGAGAGAGAGAGAGAGAGAGAGAGAGAGAGAGAGAGAGAGAGAGAGCGAGAGAGAGAGAGAGAGAGAGAGAGAGAGAGAGAGAGAGAGAGAGGGGGACATAGAGAGTGTACCTCTATACGGGAATGATATTATGTGGAGAAATAGAGAGGGAGAGCACAGAGCAAATAGCTGGAACATACGGCTGCTATGACACACACACACACACACACACACACACACACACACACACACACACACACAAACACACACACACACACACACACACACACACACACACACACACACACACACGTACAGTACACGCACATGCACACGCACACACACACTCACGCACGCACATACAGATTTGATTAAACCTCACGTGGATGGGTTCTCGTCATAACACATTCTGCCGTCTCATCCCTCCATCCCCACATCCCTCCATCTCTTCATCTCTCCATCCCTCTCCCACCACGACAGCCATCCCATCTACTCAGCACAGAGCATGTTGTGGTTGCTGCTTGGCTCAACAACAAGGACAGGCAGGATAAATGCCTTTATTCACAAGGGCAACTTGCAGGCCAGCTAGCTAGCCAACACTCGCTGTGACAAGAACAGAGTCAGCAGCTTTCACCTCTCACAGAGATGAAATGAGATAAGATAGGGAGGTGGAGGGCCATCCATTCACTCACTGCTAACAGAACAGCCAATAGCACATATAGCTAGCTGGATGTGAAGTAGGTGATTGTTTGAGAGCTTCTATTGAAGGTTTTTGACTCTCACTCAGGTTCACAGCTTTGTATTGTTGATGCTGGTGCTTTGTGAACGGTGCATTGTAGCGCTAGCTGAGAGCCCAAAGCACAGCAGACGCAGATCTCATATTAGGATATGTATTCATGGATGACCAGGGTCGGCTCCAGGTATAAGGGACATAGTGGTCACTTAGGGAACATGGCCGGTAGGGGCCCCAAACCCCCCGCCCAAAAAATATATATATACATATATATTTTGGGGGGGGAACTCAGTCGGGATTTTAACTTACTATTGAGAGTTAGAATAGAAGAATGCACAAGGTGCATCATCAGTTTTTCTCTTTGTTTTGTCAGTCACTGACAGTCACTCAATTAGCCATGTCGGCTAACAACTTTTTGACTGCTTGAGTTAGTTCAGCAAGTTATCTAAACTTGTAGTAATCATGGCTGAATAGTGACCGGCACGCAGGCATGTGCCCAGGGGCCCTGACTTTCAGGGTGCCCCCATTGATTTTGTTAGCCACTCTCACTCAGATACCATTATTAAGTCATGGCAAAATGGGTAGAATTGCAGGAAATTAGCTTTAAAATTTCAAAGATTTTTCTCTGCCACATGACAAAATGAGTGAGTTTTCTCTCCGGCCCATGGCAATTCTGGTATCCATGTCTCTGGCCTAACCTCTATAATAACTCTGGTATCCATGTCTCTGGCCTAACCTCTAGTAAATGACTCCACTTAGTCTGAGAGAGAACACCCAGCACAATGGGATATAATTAACACCCCCCCAGCCACACACATGCACCCACAATCCGATTCTCCTTACTGAATCATAAACGTCATATTCATAGCTTTTCTCCTTGCTCAACAGAGAGAGAGAGAGAGAGAGAGAGAGAGAGAGAGAGAGAGAGAGAGAGAGAGAGAGAGAGAGAGAGAGAGCGTCATAAAGTGAAATAATGTGAATTACTCTGATGCTCTAGAGGAAGGAGCCTCGTTTACAACACTTAATCTGAGATGAGAGGAAGAGGAGAGAAATGGAGGAAGAGAAACCAAGGGAAGCCTTTATTTAACATTGCTTTAGATGTAGGAAGACAGTTGTAGCCCCAGGTAATAGAGGAACACAGCTAAGCTACTTCTCTGCTACAGCCTGCAGGAAAACTGCTGAGAAAGGAGTTTCTCTGGAAAGGAAGTCATTCATTATCATAGATAACATCTTATATTTTATAGTCATCATCACATACAGGGGCCTATACAGGCTCTCCAGAATAAGATATCTTATATTTTAAAATCTTATAATCGTATATTTTATAGTAATCTTTACATGCTGTACAGGGGACTATACAAGCTCTCCAGATAGGTTAAACACAGTCTGAGAAGACGGAATTAACGGCACAACAGTAAAGCTGGGTATACTGAGACCTGCAGGACTAGGAAAGACCACTGAGGAGACTGAACCTCCGTCGCACTAACCCCAAGGTAAGTCCCCTAACCACAACCCCAAGGTAAGTCCCCTAACCACAACCCCAAGGTAAGACCCCTAACCACAACCCCAAGGTAAGTCCCCTAACCACAACCCCAAGGTAAGAACACTAACCACAACCCCAAGGTAAGTCCCCTAACCACAACCCCAAGGTAAGTCCCCTAACCACAACCCCAAGGTAAGTCCCCTAACCACAACCCCAAGGTAAGTCCACTAACCACAACCCCAAGGTAAGTCCACTAACCACAACCCCAAGGTAAGTCCACTAACCACAACCCCAAGGTAAGTCCACTAACCACAACCCCAAGGTAAGTCCCCTAACCACAACCCCAAGGTAAGTCCCCTAACCACAACCCCAAGGTAAGTCCACTAACCACAACCCCAAGGTAAGTCCCCTAACCACAACCCCAAGGTAAGTCCCCTAACCACAACCCCAAGGTAAGTCCACTAACCACAACCCCAAGGTAAGTCCACTAACCACAACCCCAAGGTAAGTACACTAACCACAACCCCAAGGTAAGTCCACTAACCACAACCCCAAGGTGAGTCCACTAACCACAACCCCAAGGTAAGTCCCCTAACCACAACCCCAAGGTAAGTACACTAACCACAACCCCAAGGTAAGTCCACTAACCACAACCCCAAGGTAAGTACACTAACCACAACCCCAAGGTAAGTCCACTAACCACAACCCCAAGGTAAGTACACTAACCACAACCCCAAGGTAAGTCCACTAACCACAACCCCAAGGTAAGTCCACTAACCACAACCCCAAGGTAAGTCCCCTAACCACAACCCCAAGGTAAGTCCACTAACCACAACCCCAAGGTAAGTACACTAACCACAACCCCAAGGTAAGTCCACTAACCACAACCCCAAGGTAAGTCCACTAACCACAACCCCAAGGTAAGTCCACTAACCACAACCCCAAGGTAAGTCCACTAACCACGACCCCAAGGTAAGTACACTAACCACGACCCCAAGGTAAGTCCCCTAACCACAACCCCAAGGTAAGTCCACTAACCACAACCCCAAGGTAAGTCCACTAACCACAACCCCAAGGTAAGTCCCCTAACCACAACCCCAAGGTAAGTACACTAACCACAACCCCAAGGTAAGTCCCCTAACCACAACCCCAAGGTAAGTACACTAACCACAACCCCAAGGTAAGTCCCCTAACCACAACCCCAAGGTAAGTCCCCTAACCACAACCCCAAGGTAAGTCCACTAACCACAACCCCAAGGTAAGTCCACTAACCACAACCCCAAGGTAAGTCCACTAACCACAACCCCAAGGTAAGTCCCCTAACCACAACCCCAAGGTAAGTACACTAACCACAACCCCAAGGTAAGACCCCTAACCACAACCCCAAGGTAAGTCCCCTAACCACAACCCCAAGGTAAGTACACTAACCACAACCCCAAGGTAAGTCCACTAACCACAACCCCAAGGTAAGTCCACTAACCACAACCCCAAGGTAAGTCCCCTAACCACAACCCCAAGGTAAGTCCACTAACCACAACCCCAAGGTAAGTCCACTAACCACAACCCCAAGGTAAGAACACTAACCACAACCCCAAGGTAAGTACACTAACCACAACCCCAAGGTAAGTACACTAACCACAACCCCAAGGTAAGTCCACTAACCACAACCCCAAGGTAAGTACACTAACCACAACCCCAAGGTAAGTCCCCTAACCACAACCCCAAGGTAAGTCCACTAACCACGACCCCAAGGTAAGTCCCCTAACCACAACCCCAAGGTAAGTACACTAACCACAACCCCAAGGTAAGTCCACTAACCACAACCCCAAGGTAAGTCCACTAACCACAACCCCAAGGTAAGTCCCCTAACCACAACCCCAAGGTAAGTCCACTAACCACAACCCCAAGGTAAGTCCCCTAACCACAACCCCAAGGTAAGTCCCCTAACCACAACCCCAAGGTAAGTCCACTAACCACAACCCCAAGGTAAGTCCCCTAACCACAACCCCAAGGTAAGTCCCCTAACCACAACCCCAAGGTAAGTCCACTAACCACAACCCCAAGGTAAGTCCACTAACCACAACCCCAAGGTAAGTCCACTAACCACAACCCCAAGGTAAGTCCCCTAACCACAACCCCAAGGTAAGAACACTAACCACAACCCCAAGGTAAGTCCCCTAACCACAACCCCAAGGTAAGTCCACTAACCACAACCCCAAGGTAAGTCCACTAACCACAACCCCAAGGTAAGTACCCTAACCACAACCCCAAGGTAAGAACACTAACCACAACCCCAAGGTAAGTCCCCTAACCACAACCCCAAGGTAAGTCCACTAACCACAACCCCAAGGTAAGTCCCCTAACCACAACCCCAAGGTAAGAACACTAACCACAACCCCAAGGTAAGTCCCCTAACCACAACCCCAAGGTAAGTCCACTAACCACAACCCCAAGGTAAGTCCACTAACCACAACCCCAAGGTAAGTCCACTAACCACAACCCCAAGGTAAGTCCCCTAACCACAACCCCAAGGTAAGAACACTAACCACAACCCCAAGGTAAGTCCCCTAACCACAACCCCAAGGTAAGTCCCCTAACCACAACCCCAAGGTAAGTCCACTAACCACAACCCCAAGGTAAGAACACTAACCACGACCCCAAGGTAAGTCCACTAACCACAACCCCAAGGTAAGTCCACTAACCACAACCCCAAGGTAAGTCCCCTAACCACAACCCCAAGGTAAGTACACTAACCACAACCCCAAGGTAAGTCCACTAACCACAACCCCAAGGTAAGTACACTAACCACAACCCCAAGGTAAGTCCACTAACCACAACCCCAAGGTAAGTCCCCTAACCACAACCCCAAGGTAAGTCCACTAACCACAACCCCAAGGTAAGTCCACTAACCACAACCCCAAGGTAAGTCCCCTAACCACAACCCCAAGGTAAGTCCCCTAACCACAACCCCAAGGTAAGTCCACTAACCACAACCCCAAGGTAAGTCCACTAACCACAACCCCAAGGTAAGTCCCCTAACCACAACCCCAAGGTAAGTACACTAACCACAACCCCAAGGTAAGTCCCCTAACCACAACCCCAAGGTAAGTCCACTAACCACAACCCCAAGGTAAGTCCACTAACCACAACCCCAAGGTAAGTACACTAACCACAACCCCAAGGTAAGTACACTAACCACAACCCCAAGGTAAGTCCCCTAACCACAACCCCAAGGTAAGTCCCCTAACCACAACCCCAAGGTAAGTCCCCTAACCACAACCCCAAGGTAAGTCCCCTAACCACAAACCCAAGGTAAGTCCCCTAACCACAACCCCAAGGTAAGTCCACTAACCACAACCCCAAGGTAAGTCCCCTAACCACAACCCCAAGGTAAGAACACTAACCACAACCCCAAGGTAAGTCCCCTAACCACAACCCCAAGGTAAGTCCCCTAACCACAACCCCAAGGTAAGTCCACTAACCACAACCCCAAGGTAAGTCCCCTAACCACAACCCCAAGGTAAGTCCACTAACCACAACCCCAAGGTAAGTCCACTAACCACAACCCCAAGGTAAGTACACTAACCACAACCCCAAGGTAAGTCCCCTAACCACAACCCCAAGGTAAGTCCCCTAACCACAACCCCAAGGTAAGTCCCCTAACCACAACCCCAAGGTAAGTCCACTAACCACAACCCCAAGGTAAGTCCACTAACCACAACCCCAAGGTAAGTCCACTAACCACAACCCCAAGGTAAGTCCACTAACCACAACCCCAAGGTAAGTCCCCTAACCACAACCCCAAGGTAAGTCCCCTAACCACAACCCCAAGGTAAGTCCCCTAACCACAACCCCAAGGTAAGTCCACTAACCACAACCCCAAGGTAAGTCCACTAACCACAACCCCAAGGTAAGTCCCCTAACCACAACCCCAAGGTAAGTCCACTAACCACAACCCCAAGGTAAGTCCACTAACCACAACCCCAAGGTAAGTCCCCTAACCACAACCCCAAGGTAAGTCCACTAACCACAACCCCAAGGTAAGTCCACTAACCACAACCCCAAGGTAAGTCCCCTAACCACAACCCCAAGGTAAGTCCACTAACCACAACCCCAAGGTAAGAACACTAACCACAACCCCAAGGTAAGTCCACTAACCACAACCCCAAGGTAAGTCCCCTAACCACAACCCCAAGGTAAGTCCACTAACCACAACCCCAAGGTAAGTCCACTAACCACAACCCCAAGGTAAGTCCACTAACCACAACCCCAAGGTAAGTCCCCTAACCACAACCCCAAGGTAAGTCCCCTAACCACAACCCCAAGGTAAGTCCCCTAACCACAACCCCAAGGTAAGTCCACTAACCACAACCCCAAGGTAAGTCCACTAACCACAACCCCAAGGTAAGTCCCCTAACCACAACCCCAAGGTAAGTCCACTAACCACAACCCCAAGGTAAGTCCCCTAACCACAAACCCAAGGTAAGTCCACTAACCACAACCCCAAGGTAAGTCCACTAACCACAACCCCAAGGTAAGTCCACTAACCACAACCCCAAGGTAAGTCCACTAACCACAACCCCAAGGTAAGTCCACTAACCACAACCCCAAGGTAAGTCCCCTAACCACAACCCCAAGGTAAGTCCCCTAACCACAACCCCAAGGTAAGTCCACTAACCACAACCCCAAGGTAAGTCCCCTAACCACAACCCCAAGGTAAGTCCCCTAACCACAACCCCAAGGTAAGTCCACTAACCACAACCCCAAGGTAAGTCCACTAACCACAACCCCAAGGTAAGTACACTAACCAAAACCCCAAGGTAAGTCCACTAACCAAAACCCCAAGGTGAGTCCACTAACCACAACCCCAAGGTAAGTCCACTAACCACAACCCCAAGGTAAGTCCCCTAACCACAACCCCAAGGTAAGTCCCCTAACCACAACCCCAAGGTAAGTCCACTAACCACAACCCCAAGGTAAGTCCCCTAACCACAACCCCAAGGTAAGTCCCCTAACCACAACCCCAAGGTAAGTCCACTAACCACAACCCCAAGGTAAGTACACTAACCACAACCCCAAGGTAAGTCCACTAAACACAACCCCAAGGTAAGTCCACTAACCACAAACCCAAGGTAAGTCCCCTAACCACAACCCCAAGGTAAGTCCCCTAACCACAACCCCAAGGTAAGTCCACTAACCACAACCCCAAGGTAAGTCCCCTAACCACAACCCCAAGGTAAGTCCCCTAACCACAACCCCAAGGTGAGTCCACTAACCACAACCCCAAGGTAAGAACACTAACCACAACCCCAAGGTAAGTCCACTAACCACAACCCCAAGGTAAGTCCACTAACCACGACCCCAAGGTAAGTCCCCTAACCACAACCCCAAGGTAAGTCCCCTAACCACAACCCCAAGGTAAGTCCCCTAACCACAACCCCAAGGTAAGTCCCCTAACCACAACCCCAAGGTAAGTCCACTAACCACAACCCCAAGGTAAGTCCACTAACCACAACCCCAAGGTAAGTCCACTAACCACAACCCCAAGGTAAGTACACTAACCACGACCCCAAGGTAAGTCCACTAACCACAACCCCAAGGTAAGTCCACTAACCACAACCCCAAGGTAAGTCCACTAACCACAACCCCAAGGTGAGTCCACTAACCACAACCCCAAGGTAAGTCCACTAACCACAACCCCAAGGTAAGTCCACTAACCACAACCCCAACGTAAGAACACTAACCACAACCCCAAGGTAAGTCCCCTAACCACAACCCCAAGGTAAGTCCCCTAACCACAACCCCAAGGTGAGTCCACTAACCACAACCCCAAGGTAAGAACACTAACCACAACCCCAAGGTAAGTCCACTAACCACGACCCCAAGGTAAGTCCCCTAACCACAACCCCAAGGTAAGTCCACTAACCACAACCCCAAGGTAAGTCCACTAACCACGACCCCAAGGTAAGTCCACTAACCACAACCCCAAGGTAAGTCCACTAACCACAACCCCAAGGTAAGTCCACTAACCACAACCCCAAGGTAAGTCCACTAACCACAACCCCAAGGTAAGTCCACTAACCACAACCCCAAGGTAAGTACACTAACCACAACCCCAAGGTAAGTCCCCTAACCACAACCCCAAGGTAAGTCCACTAACCACAACCCCAAGGTAAGTCCACTAACCACAACCCCAAGGTAAGTACACTAACCACAACCCCAAGGTAAGTCCCCTAACCACAACCCCAAGGTAAGTCCACTAACCACAACCCCAGGGTAAGTCCACTAACCACGACCCCAAGGTAAGTCCACTAACCACAACCCCAAGGTAAGTCCACTAACCACAACCCCAAGGTAAGTCCACTAACCACAACCC